>NW_026512938.1:0-78955 GCF_027579735.1 Bombina bombina | reverse complement strand
GATTAGGGGGGTACAGGAGAGGGAATTTTAAGTTTAATTATTAAAAAAATAAAAATCTCCCCCCATGAATGACAGACTATTCTTAAATATTTAAATCACAAGTGTGGTAATTCATTCTGTTATAGAGGTTAATGTTGTCAAAGTTGAAAATGTTTGTGGTTTATTTGTGTTAATATATTCTTTAGTTATATCTTATGCCTAGGAGCTCTGAAAATGGAAAAATAGAATTTTTTTTTCTTTAAAATAGAAACACACTGGATGTAGACATGTTAAGCATGATAGGCAGACTTCTGTTCTTTTTTGGACTAAAACAGCTAACCATAATAGATCTGAATGGTGGACATTATATTTCTGTGTTTTTCTGTTGCACAATTTCTTGAATTTGTTCATAACATGTTTTTTTGTGTGTTTCATTTTATGCACAATTCATTGTAATATATCTTATGTGAACTTATATTACTCAATTGTATATTTCAAAGCTGTTTCAATAAAGAGAAATAGAAAGGAAAAAATCCCCAGAGGTTTATCATTTGGGACCCATGAGTGGTTCCCTCTTGTTCATGGTAGTCTTCAGTAGCTTGATACCTATTATAGTATGGCGAGGTCCAAAAGTGGCTTCAGTTATCATTTGAAAGACTTTCAATGTAATTGGCAAGCATGATGTTTACTAATGCTATTTAAACAATTCCATATTAAGATGTTATGTATGAATTGTTTAATTACTATTGGATGTATAACTGGAAACAATTAATGTGTATTGAATTTTCTGGAATGCATATTGTGCCGTAAAATAATCCTCAATAATAAAAAAAAAAACTAATTTTATCTAATATCTATACTAACAATTGTGAATGTTAATGGTTTAAAAATTATGGAATCACAACAATTAGCACTCAATTTATCATCCACAAGTCTTGGGAAAGGACCCTAATAGAGTGCCCAAACAAGATGACTTTTTGCTCAAGTTTTCTATATCATTGGGCTATCTGGTCACCATTTGAAATCAATTTCTTGGATTGCTTTAATACCCTTTTTGGATTTATATATATTGAACATCTACTTTTGAGTCCACTTTTACTATTTTCCTTTGGACACACATATTGGTATAACACATATTTGAATACACACTATTATAACACTGAAGTATTGTGAAGTATTGTGGGACTAATATTACTTTCTTGAATAACTTTTATTTTCATTTTTAATTATATGTGCATATATTTCTTTGTTTTGAATAAACTATATTTATTGTTAGGATAATTATGTTTATCCTCTATGAACCATTTCAGCCTCTTCGGGTGCTCCCTCACGCTATTTGCATTGCCTTACTGTGATCTTATTAGGAGATATATGGGAGCCTATGGGCATCTAATTTGGCGCTCCAATTAGTTTATGATCTAACAGGTTAGTATGTAACCTATACTCACACAGCTCGCAGGCTTCTTAGCAGGTACATTAGTTTTTTTTTTTTTTTTTAAAGTAATTTTTATTAGATTTTTCATATGAGATAAAGAAGTACAACATTAGTACGACCAAAGCGTACTATTTCAGTAATAATGACAAAAGAAATGGATACATAAGAAAAACACAGTGTATACATTAATAGATTAACTAAACATCTGTAACCTCAGTACCTAAGGTAAGGGTATGACAAAATTGTTCACTTATGTCAGAAGTAACTGAAGAAAGGGAAAATGGGAAAATGAAAGAAGAAGAGAGAGAAAGAAAAGGGGGGGGGGGGATCATCCTTAAAAGAGGAGAGGGGGGGGGGGGGGATTCATCCATGAGAGAGGGGAGGGGGAGGGGGAAGGATAGGGTCTAAGGCCAAGGGAACAGACCTGTCGTGGTCGCCAAATAGACCTAGATAGGTGGGGACACACATTCCTTTTATTATTATTATTATTATTATTATTATTATTATTATCAGGTAATTGTAGAGCGACAACAGATTCTGCAGAGCTATGAACATAGGTCGTATACAAAATAACATTTACAGGAATTAAATGGGTAGAGGGCCCTGCCAAGAGTTGCACTGTTGTAGTCGGCTTTTATGAAGGTGAACTACAAACAGCTGGGCTCATAGGCTTACATCCTATGGGGTTTAAGGGGATAGCAGTGGAGATAGGAAGGTTAGTGTTGGTTGTATGCATCCCTGAATAGTAGAGTATTTAGGGAGCACTTGAAGCTTTCAAAACTAGGGGAGAGTCTTGTGGAGCGAGGCAGAGAGTTCCATAAAATGGAAAAAAGATCTGGAAAAGTCTTGTAAACGGGAATGTGAGGAGGTAACAAGAGAGGAGGAGATCATGAGCGGAGCGAAGGGGACGGGAGGAGAGTATCTGAAGACAAGGTCTGAGATGTAGGGATTTGAGTCCAGTTGAGGGCTTTGTGTGTAAGAGTGAAAATTTTGTGATTAATCCTGGAGGCAAGAGGAAGCTAGTGAAGGGATTGGCAGAGAGGTGCAGCAAATGAAGAGCGATGTGTAAGGAAGATGAGCCTGGCAGAGGCATTCATTATTGATTGTAAATGAGCTAGGTGGCAGCTAGGGAGACCATAGAGGATGGAGTTGCAGTAGTCGAGGCGGAAGAGGATTAGAGAGTAGACTAAAATCTTAGTTGTGTCTTGTGTAAGGAAATGTCTAATTTTAGAGATGTTTGTAAGGTGGAAGCAGCAGGCTTTAACAAAGGACGGAATGTGAGGAGTGAAAGAAAGATCTGTGTCAAGTGTGACCCCAAGACATCCGGCATGTGGGTTTGGGATACTGATGGATTTATCAACAGTTATAGAGAAATAGGGGGTGGAAATGGGGGGAAATAAGGAGCTTAGTTTTGGAGAGATTTAGCTTGAAGTAGTGAAAGGACATACAAGATGAGATATGAGAGAGACAGTTAGTGACATGGGTTAGCAAGGAAGAAATAGCTCTGGTGCAGAGAGGTAGATTTGGGTGTCATCTGTATACAAATGATAATGAAACCTGTGAGACTTTATTAAGGAACCTAATGATGATATGTAGATTGAGAAAAGAAGTGGACTGAGGACAGAGTCTTGTGGTAGTCCAACAGAAAGAGGTAACGGGGCAGAGGATGCCCCAGAGAAGGCTACACTAAAGGTATGGTTAAACAGATTGGAAGAGAACCATGAGAGAGCTGTGTCGCAGATACCGAAGGATTGGAGGGTTTGGAGCAAAAGAGGGTGGTCGACAGTACCAAAGGCTGCAGACAAATCAAGGAGGATAAGAAGAGAGAAGTGACCTTTGGATTTTGCTGTAAGTAGGTTGTTGGCAACCTTAACAATTGCTGTCTCTGTGGAGTGATGGGGCAAAATCCAGATTGCAGTGGGTCAAGAAGGGAGCTTAATGTAAGGAAATGGGATAAACACGCATATACTAGCTTTTCAAGAAGTTTTGAGGCAAGAGGGAGTAGGGAAATAGGGCGGTAGTTGGATGGGGAGGTTGGATCGAGAGAAGGTTTTTTGAGGATAGGTGTGACTAGTGCATGTTTAATAGATAATGGAAATATACCTGTGCTGAAGGAGAGGTTGAAGATGTGTGTGAGTATAGGGGTAAGGGTAGACAAGAGGGAGGGGAGTAGCTGTGAGGGGATGGAGTCGATGGGACAGGTAGTGAGGTGAGAGGATAGTATAAGGGTAGAAACATCTTCATCTGTAACAGTGGCAAAAGAGCTAAATTTATGGCTATGTGGGTTTTGGATGATTGTGAGCTTTTGAGTGGGTGGGAGACCCGAAGTATGTTGAGAGCTGATTTCATTTTTGATGGAATCGATTTTAAAGTTGAAGTAGCTGGCAAAATCTTGAGCTGAGAGAGGATTTGTAGTTAGAGGTGGGGGTGGCCTGAGAAGAGTATTGAATGTGGAGAACAGATGATTTGGTCTTGAAGAAAGAGTAGAGATAAGAGAAGAGAAGTAATATTGCTTATATAGATTAAGGGAAGAATAGAAAGAGTTCATATATAAACTTATAGTGAAGAAAGTCAGCTGAACTTCAAGATTTCCTCCAGTGTCGCTTAGCAAGAAGGGAACATCTGCGTAGGTACCGTTTCAGAGGAGTATGCCAGGGCTGAGGATGAGTGTATGATGTCCGAGTTATGATAGGTGGGCCAGATTGTCAAGAACCGATGTAAGGGTGGAGTTATAGTGGCAGATTCATCAGGGCAGGAAAATGAGGGAAGAGAGGAGAGGTTTGAGCGAGCTGATGCTTATCTAATGACTTGATTCTTCTGTAAAGATTGGTGTGAGGGGTAGAAGGAGGGAGAGTTGTAGGGAAGGAAGTGATGTTACAAGTGAGGAGGTGATGGTCAGAAAGTGTAAAAGGGGAGTTTGTGAGGTTTGAGATATTGCATAGATAGCTGAAAATCAGATCAAGGGAGTGACCTTATTTGTGAGTGGGAGAGTCAGTCCATTGTGACAGGCTGAAAGAGTAAGTGAGTTGCAGAAGTTGTTTTGCAGAGGAGGCAGTGGAATTATCAACAGGAGGTTTATGTCACCAAGAATGAGGGTAGGGGTATCTGAGGAAAGGAAATAAGGTAGCCAGGAGGCAAAGTGATCTAGAAATAGAGTTGAGGAGCCAGGGGGCAGTATATGACTGCAACATGTATAGAGAGGGGAGAGAATAAGCAAATCATGTTTTTTTCTAATGAAGAAAATGTGAGCAACGAGAGGAAAGTAAAATACCAACACCACCTACTTGTCTATTATCAGACCTAGGAGTTTGGCTGAAGTGGAGACCCCCATGTGACAGTGCAGCAGAGGAGGCTGTGTCTGAAGGAGAGAGCCAGGTTTCTGTGAGAGCCAGAAGATTGAGAGAATGGGAGATAAAGAGGTCATGGATAGAAGTGAGCTTGTTGCAAACAGAACGAGAGTTCCAGAGTGCACAAATGAAAGAGGTGGAGGCTTTAGATGCAAGAGGAATGAGATTAAGGTTACCAGAGTTTTGTTTTTGAAGTCTATTGAAGGGCACACATGCATGTGCAGTGCAAGGAGGTTGTGGGGGACCAGGATTAGGGGAGATGTAACCAGCAGCTAGTATGAGCAAGAGCGAGAGTGACATGTGATGCAGATTTGTAGTAATGTGTTTGTGGTGAGGTGCAAGGGGGAGAGAGAGTCATATACACATAGATATGTAACAGG
Organism: Bombina bombina; assembly: GCF_027579735.1. Lineage (NCBI taxonomy): Eukaryota > Metazoa > Chordata > Amphibia > Anura > Bombinatoridae > Bombina > Bombina bombina. Next base: position 73,814 of record NW_026512938.1, on the reverse strand, counting down.
AACTAAAGTTAACACTGAAAGAGTTTTGTTTTTGGTTTGAGACTTATAGGTTATAACTGGTTCCTTTAATAAAGATAAATGACACAGCTACACATTAGACTTATTTTTCTACAGCACAGCAGACATTAGTAGATAACGTTGTTTTCTGCTGTTGGCTTTAGTTCAGCAGTCAGCACTGCTCTTCTCAAGTCGGACATAGGGAGGATGTTTGCATTTGCTATCACACACAGTGCTATGGGCATGTAAGGGTTAAACTTTTTTGCACACTTTTCTTTCTTAGTGATCTTGCTTCCTACATTTTTACTTAGAGCGGCGGTGGCCATTGCTGAGTGTGTTCTGCTGCCATGGTGCTCCGTTTAGGTTCTGCCGCGATTGTGGCATTATACTGCAGTTCTTTCTTTGTCATTTGCATTAATTATAGGTTTAATTTGCTAGGCTTACATACGCTTTTTCCCACAGCATTCATATGCAGTGTGTTTTTGTGTATACATGTGTTACACGTTTCATATAATTGTAGAGTGCTTGTGTCTTTATTACCTGCATATAAGTTAACATTTATGCAAATCTGACACTTGTGTGTGTTTATCTGTTCTATTGCTGTCTCCTTATCTGTAAATTTTGGTGCAGACTAGAACTGTCCCCTCTCCAAGTATTCATTCTGACCCTTTGACCTCTAGTTATTAAGGTCTGGCGGACCTGATCTGACACTGTGGATCAGGTCCGCCAGACCTCTCTGAATATGGCGAGCAATACGCTCGCCGTATTCAGCATTGCACCAGCAGCTCACAAGAGCTGCTGGTGCAACGCCGCCCCCTGCAGACTCGCGGCCAATAGGCCGCCAGCAGGGGGTGTCAATCAACCTGATCGTACTCGATTGGGTTGATTTCCGGCGATGTCTGTCTGCCTGCTCAGAGCAGGCGGACAGGTTATGGAGCAGCGGACTTTGTCACTGAAGACTCGCCAGAAACAGGGGCCATCAAGCTCCTTATGGAGCTTGATAACTAGAGGCTTTTAGATGAGATATCTGTGGATTTTTTGCTATCTCAGAGTCAGGGCTCCATTTACCAAGCAGCGATTAAGACTGCTGCTCCTTAACCTGTCTGCCACCTAAAATGTGTATTAAAATCATTCCCATCCAATTAGATAATGGAGCACACAGAGAAACTGTCAGTGAAGAAAATGCAATAACTGCTGGTGATCAAGATAATTTAGCTGTTTTGTTTTTGTATTGTAGTGTGTTGAAGGCTATACCACCTTTAAGTAACTGCAAACATCTGTTGCCAGAGAGCAATATTTCTGCACTAGCAGATCCTTCTACTGAACCACTAATAAAAGAGTATTACACCATCCTTGTGTGTCAGATACTTCTGACTTTGATTCTTCTTCAGAAGGAGAAATGTAATTTGAGGATCAGGAATCATCCTTGGAACAGGACTCAAAATCTTCCTTTTTTTCTATTTAAACTGGAACATTTACAGTCCCTTTTGCAAGAAGTTTTACTGACTCTAGATGTCCAAGAATTCCCTTCCTCTGAGAATCAATCAGTCAAACAACTGGATTTACAGGCTGGTGTCCGCTGTAAAGACAACCCAAGATGGACTGAAAAGAATCTCCTTAAATCAGAGACCTGTTAAAAAAATCCACCAAGGGAAAGACTGTCTAGTTTTGTAATCCAGGTAAACTGACTGAGATAAGTCTGTATAATTTCCATTCCACTGCTTGAGCATACTAGTTGAAGAGGATGCAAGTGAAACCTTTTAGGGTGGATGGCATCTTAAGCCACCACCATCAAACCTACTAGTTCCATGCACTGAGCAATTGATGGATGAGATGTAATTTGAAAATGTGCACACCGAGTCTATAGTCACCTCTAGAATAGTAACTCTGGGGTGTGGAATCAGAGAACTCTTTGGCAGATTGATATTCCATCCATGATCCTTTAAAAACTGGGTTGCCATGTGAAAAGTCGCCAAATTCAAGTATAGAGCTTGTATGAGAATGTCACCCAAGTAAGGGAATACGGAAAGGAAGTAAGTTTAAAACCTAAAATTGCTGTGAACATGCCTTCCTTCTTTGGTACTATAGGAAGATTGAAGTAGAAGTCTAGGCCTTATTCTGCCTGTGAAACTGGGCGATCATTTCGATATGTTAAAGCTCCTGTACACATTGAAGAAAGGCTCCTATCTTTAAAGGATTCTTGGGAACATGAGACAGAAGAAACCTTCCATGAGGTGCCCTAGCTCAAAAGCCTATTCTATTCTTTAACCCTTACCCAGGGATTGTGAACAGATCAGAACCAGGCCTGCTGAAACAGGCTCAATCTGCCCATTACCAGAGAAAAATCTGGGTTGGTGGTGGCCACACCTTCATGCTGTCATAGAGAAAGTGAACAATTTGTTTGTCTGCTTGATCTTGTTCCAAGAATTTCCTGACATCTAAAAGGACTTGCAAGAATTTAATTTCTGAGTAGACAATGGTGAGGATTTTTGGTTTCTGGACTAATGAAAGGAAAAACATCCCGGTCTAGACTCACCCTTACAATGTTTGTCCTCAAGTAAGAAAGTTCCTCTACCGCCTGTTACAGTAGAGATAATTGCGTTCAATTCTGGACCAGAGACAACCTTTTCTAAAAAAAGAACAATATAACAGTCTTCTTTTTAACACCATATCTACAGACCACCACTTCAACCATAAGGCTCAGCTAAAGCAGTATTCATTGTATTCAAATGAATATAGCTCATAATTGCCTTGCAAAAAAAGAAATTTGCTACATTGATTATCTTCAAATGATCCTGAATTTCTTCTAAAGAAATCTCTATGGACACCATCTCCGATAAAGAGTAACACCAAAGAGTAACTGATCCTGCCACACAGGCAACACTGCAGGTTTGAATAAAAAACCCAGCCTCCAAAAATGCCTTTTTTTGAGAGGCCTCCAATTTTCAGTCCATAGGATCTTTGATAGACCTGCTGTCCTCCAAAGGAATAGTAGTTCTCTTTGTCAGTGTAGAAATGGCTCTATCCACCATGAGAATTGACTCTCAAACCTCAGTTTTATTGACAGACAATGGAAACAACGTTTTGAACTATGGAGAAGGAATAAACTGAATACCTGTTTTGTTCCATTCCTTGGAAATTACCTCTGAAATGGCTTCTGGTACTGGAAAGATTGCTGCATGCTTAGCAGCAGGCATAAACTTTCATGATGCGTAATGTCTTGGAATCTCAAAAAACACAAGGGGTTTGGTCTCCTATGGAGGCGAGGTTACCAATCAATGTTTTAGAACTCAGAGCTGGCCCCTTCTCGAGCAAGAGACGTATCTCAAGTTTTTAATACGACAATGTCAATGCAGGGGCATATGTCAATCATCAGAGGGGAACTAAGAGTTCACTGGCGATGAAGGAAGTTTCTCCCATTCTAATCATTGTATAGTTTCAGCCATTCAAATTCCGTGAGTCAACAACAAATTCCCTTTAATTCAGGAAAATAGTGCCTCAACCAGGAAGTTTTTGATCAGATAACAACACATTGGGTACACCAGATATGATGCTTTTTGATGAATCACAAACTTTCCAGTTACAGGCAGGAAGGTTCTCCAGGGTGCAGTGTCTGGTCAATTATGTGATGTGTATATATATATATATATATATATATATATATATATGTATATATATATATATATATATAGTAATATATATATAGCAAAGCTTGGCAGACGGAGAGGACCTGGTGCGGCGGCACATAACAGGTGGCACTTCCCCCTTTGTTGTCCGAGGTACTCTGCCTTAACCAGACTCCATTGTCTTTAGCATCAGTCTCCTGACGGAATAAGCAGGGAATATCATTACTGGGTCATTACTATGGCATTCCGACTCACCACAACTGATATTAAAATGGCGGATGAAGCAGACCCATGTGGAATCATTAGCACTCAATGGCTAAAACTGGAAGCTCTATTTCAGCGTCTCATAGACAACGCCCCACAGGACTTTCTAATAAATTATTATTGTGTGGAAGGCAAAACTCAAATAAACTCGAACTCTATACTGAAGGCAGACGTTCCTAAGCTGCGCAACCAAATGAAAAGGCCTAGACACGTGGAAACAGTGCCTGGAGTGGTACAGGAACCACAATACATTAAAGCATCACCTAGTAGCCCGCAGATAGCTGACATAAGAGAGGCCAGCACTCACGGCTCAACACAGAAAAGATATACAGAGAACAGAGGATTCCTGACAAACGCCACCTGCATAAGGGGAGTTAGAGGGGGACCCTTGGATCAATATAATCAAAACTAAGGTACCCTCTTCACTTGCAACCTTGACTCTGACAGCCACAAAACATGTTATGGGTTGCTTTACAGAAGCCTCTTATACCAAGCACAGCAAAGGGCAACAGGAGAATACTAGTAAAGAGACATTGAGAGCAGCAACATCGACCCTAACATGTAGAGAAAAACATTTGCAGCTGGCCTCTAAATGAGGCACAGTTATGCTCACCGCAAGAATAATTATGTTTTGATGTAACTGTAGTACACTTGAAATGGGGGCATGGCAAAGTTAATTGTAATATAGAACTATCTATGACATAAACAGACACAGATATGCGCATTGTTTAGGCAAACATTGCCAGATATTTTCTTGACTTTACTATGCGTCAACGTCTAATTTATATTAGTTCTCCTATATAATAAGATGTGTACCCTTGATGGCAGCAAATTCACAAAAACGATCTGTAATTCTGAGCTACAGAGTCGGATTGGGAGCGACTAAGTTAGATGTTTAAATATACCAGTTGAATAATATCTTTATTCATGTTAAATAAATTTCCCAAGGAGTAATGTATCGTTAGGGTGTCCGGATTTGGCACCAGCATCTTAATCATTTACGTGAAACTTTTGTTTTAATATTACTTGGTAAACAGATGCTGTTTTTCTGTGTATGTTTTCTTTACTATTTTTTCATTATAACCATATTATTTAACCCCTGGAAGCAAATAAAGAACAGCTTAAAAAGATCCAAGAGTGACCGATATCGACAAGGGGTAAGAAAATGAGGACTATATATGCTTAAGAACTTTTAAGAACAAATATGCGGAGAATATTTGATATCCTGTTTTTTTTTCTTCTTTTCATGTAACAAGTGTAATGTTTGTCCTCAATAAAAATATTTTAAAAAAAATATATATAAAGTAAAGTTTGGAAATGAAGGGCACTCTCAGTGTGTTTTAGAGAACCATATTAATCATATTAGTCAAAGTGTCAACTGGTCATCAAAGACAGAGTCGACGTTTCGGCTCACATTGGCGCTTTCTTCAAGACTAAATTAATCTGTAGAGAAAAAGAAAACATGTATCTATATACACAAACAGAATTTACAAACTGCAGTGAAAACAAAAACACTGAACACCATTGTTATATTAAACTAAATTAAAACCATAAAAGGATAAAGGGAAACTCTAGACTAGCAAAATAAGCTGTATAAACGCATAGTTGCAATTCCATCCATTTATATGCAAAAAAGGAAGTCAGTTAGCTAGACTCCCAGGGTTAAACAAAATATCTAAATTACTTAACACCCTGTAAAAAGTAATGTGTCAATGTGTGTAGTCAAAATACAAAATCACAAAATCAAATGTTTAATATTACTATGCAGATAGGCTTGAGCTGTTCACAAAACATGAGCCATGCATATAAAGGTGTAATAAGGAACCAGTAGGTACAACAAAAAACACAGTATAGCAGCAGACCCCCTATATCAGTACAATCAACAGACCAAGCATAGTCTGTTTGTACTCAGAAACTGAACACTTTACTCATACAGAGATTCAATCACTAGGCCAAAGAAATAATATATTATTGTAACACTCAGAAAGAGACAATGTAACTATATGTAATATGTAATAAATATATAATGTATCGGCCTCACAAGTACATATGTTTATTCTCTAGTGTCCATAAACCACCATGTCCATATATTATATAGACAGTCCTATTGAATGTAATTAGACACAACCAGCATACAGCATGGGTATATAACCACGCTTTTATATCATAGCAGCAAAGGATGTGAGACATCAATAGTGTGTAACATGATCACGGCAAGGGACTGCATATCCCATTTAAATATCACAACATACTAGTGCCTTAAAGGGCCATAATACCCAAATGTTTAAACACTTGAAAGTGATGCAGAATAGCTGTAAAAAGCTGACTAGAAAATATCTCCTGAACATCTCTATGTAAAAAAGAAAGATATTTTACCTAAAAAGTTTCTCAGTAGCCACGTCCCATTGTAAAGGATTTCTAAGCAGCATATTAGTGTGTCTGTCCTGGGACAGCTTAGGGGATGATCCTCGTGCACTCTCATATTATTTCCCTATTCAGCTTACTATGAAATCTCATGAGAGTTAAGTCAAATCTCATGAGATCACAGTAAAAGAGTTCATGACCTCAGCATTGTTGATGCTGATTGGCTGCTGTTCATTTCTTCATTTTTTTTACATTTTTTTTTGCAGCTGGGAGCAGCTGAGTATAACTTTTTACACAGAACTTACTCTGCTGAGCTGAGGAATTTGTGAGGTAAAATATATTCTTTTTTTACATAGAGATGCTCAGGTGATATTTTCCTGTCAGCTTTTTACAGTTATACTGCATCAGTTTCAAGTAATTTAGCATATGAGTATTACGTCCCTTTAAGAGTATCTAGAAGCGGGCTCTTATAGCAAAACAGAATATTTGTACCTTTGTGGTGCTATCCGTAACAACTACCGGGATTCTGTAATTTAGATATTTTGTTTAACCCTGGGAGTCTAGCTAACTGACTTCCTTTTTTGCATATAAATGGATGGAATTGCAACTATGTGTTTATACAGCTTATTTTGCTAGTCTAGAGTTTCCCTTTATCTTTTTATGGTTTTAATTTAGTTTAATATAACAATGGTGTTGGGTGTTTTTGTTTTCACTGCAGTTTGTAAATTCTGTTTGTGTATATAGATACATGTTTTCTTTTTCTATACAGATTAATGTATTCTTGAAGAAGGCTCTAATGTGAGCCGAAACGTCGACTCTGTCTTTGATGACCAGTTGACACTTTGAATAAAATGATTAATATGGTTCTCTAAAACACCCTGAGAGTGCCCTTCCTTTCCAAGCTTTACTTTATATGAACTTTGAGGATTGCACCCAGGTGGTTGATACAGTGACAAGGATGGAGTGCTGGGACACCTGCAACATATATATATATATATATATATATATATATATATATACACTCCAGTGCCCCCCCAGTTTACAGCTTTTTTTTTTTCAAATTGATGTGCCAATTCGAAGGCATACTGCCCACAGAATACATTGGAGATTCCCAGTGCCTTTGTTACTAAAGCAGAATTGCGAGCATTGTGCTTTCCTTTCCAATTATGATACAGACTGTGGGGCATATTTATCAATGTGCTAGCGGACATGATATGAAGTAGTGTATCATGTCCGTCTCACATCGATAAATGCCAACAGCATACGCTGTCAGCATCTTGTGAACTGCTGGTGCAATGCCGCCCCCTGCAGATTTGCGGCCGCTAGCAGGGGGTGTATTTGATTGGGTTGATTTCTGTCTGCGGCCTCAGAGCAGGCGGACAAGTTATGGAGTAGCGGTGTTTAGAACAGAGCTTGATAAATATGCTCCTGTATGTCTTATGACTGACTAGACCACCCAGCATCTCACTGGACGGTGGGTATAAAAATAAATGACACATGAGGATGGTACTTTGCTAACTGCTACTAGTACATATATTTGTACTCAAAATGTGTAATCTGACTAGACATTGTGCAGATTTGTTTCCTGTCTCTAGTTGTAGATAATGCAAGTATTTCATTCTTATTCTTTGTCCTTGTTTGCTTTTTGTAGAGGCTTACTAGCTGGCTGTACAATCTTTAATGCTTTGGAATTTTTGTTGTATATGTGCTCAATGAAAAAGCTGTTTATATTTTTATTCTTCTGAGGAATTACTCTTGCTAGAAAATATACAAATATTTTTATTGTAAATTATTTTAACTCTGTTTATAATTTTAAAATATGTGAGCACTACTACCTTTATTATGTCCTAATTTTTTTTGTTTAATTTTTAGTTTAGTTATTTCCCTTTAATGAAATGGATTTTATGAAGATTTTGGCTAGGAGCTACGAGTCACTAAAGTGTATTACTATATTTTATATCTTGTTTTGCTTTTAAGAATTGTTTTAAGAAATCCTATGTCTGTCCCCACAGTTCTTTTCATACAATATATGTTACTAAAATATAAATAAAAAATAAAAATAAAAAAATCGAAATTAATTTTCTTTTTGTTAAACAAATGAGAATAATGTTTACATCTTCTTTATAGAAATGTTTCCTAGTCTGCTACTTTTCTGTGAAAATATCAACATTTATATGACACATAATGCAATTTTCTTAAATTGCTGCACCACACAGAGAAGGAAGATTTACTCGCCGTGAACACAGACTTCTCTGAGTTAATTCTACCAAGAGGCAAGTTATCAGTGGGAGATTTTTGATTAATTATTTGATCATGGGAAGGTCATCCTAAATTAGACTAAAATCAATGATCTTTGTCGACACAATGAAATTCTATATTTTATGAAAAGCACCTTTGAAGAGCAAGTTGCTCATCAGTAATTCTCTGTACATCTATTTTGAAGCAAATCAGCTGATGTCTGAATAATAAATATGAGCTTGAAAACTCCTCCGGTTCCTATAACTTTATAAGTACTTATTTAGTTAAATCAAGGGTGTCCAATCATTTCCCTTATGAGGGGTGAAATTTTGATAAGCAAAATTTACATTTTCTCCCACAGTTTGATAAATAGAGTCATTACGTTTGCTCTTATGAATTTTTTTCATATTTAACTAAAGAACTTTATATTTCAATTAGGAGTACTTCTAAAAATTGTCTCACCAGCACTTCAAGTGAAAAATAAAACTTGAATGTGTCCCTTTGTAAGAAAACATTGTACTGAAACAGAGTATGTTAAAAAAAAATGGATTATAACTGACGAGAGGAGAGTAAGTGAAAAAACAAAAAGAACAAAACTTCTCCATTAATAGGATACCCTTTATGGGTCAACAGCTATTGTGCGCTACTGTTGGTTGATTCTAATTTGGTACAAAAGAAAAAGTGTTTACATAACTGTATAGCTGTATGAGATATGGTTTGTTTGTGTGGCTCCTGCAGGTAAAGAAGGGAGGGCTTTCTGGGCCATGAAGGTAGATGTTGGGTCGGTTAGAAGAGGGGGAGTTGATGTTGCATGCAGATAGTGGAATGTAGTAGTAGGTAATTGAATGTGGAGATGAGGAGTTGTTGGGTTCCCTATGTTGTGTGTTGGGATTGTGTTTGGTTGAGGTACTCCTCCCATAGAAAGCAAATGGAATGGTAGTCGTCTGTCTGTTTGATATGGTTATAGTGGTGTTTCTCTAGTTTGAGTGACTGAGAGGTCGCTTCTTTCCAAGCTGAGGTTGATGGGAGGCTTTGGTTTTTCCAATTTTTTGGTATCAGTCGCTTTGCAGAATTTGTCATTATGGTTAGTAGTGCCAGTCTTAGTTTGCATTTTATTTTGGTGAACTTATTGAAGAGGAAAAACCAAATGTTGAGTTCAAGCTTGGTTGACAGACAAATTTAAAATTCTGTTTTGATTGTTTTCCAATATGTCTGGGCGGTAGGGCATGTCTACCAAATATGTGTTGGTGTACCTGTGTCGTTGCAGCCTCTCCAACAGTTTGGAGATAGTTCGGGGAGAATGGCATGTAGGCAGTATGGGGTATAATACCATCTGTACAAAAGTTTGACGTTCATCTCCATTGTGTAGATGGAGGATGAAGATTTTGTCATGTTGGAGATAATCTTCAGCCAGTCTTTGTGGGTTTGGGTGGCGCCTATCTCTTTTTCCCATTTTTGTATATAGGAGGGGAGGGAGGGGCGGTATGTTTGCATGAGTAATTGATGTGTGAATGAGAGTAAGCCTCTGTTCAGTGTTTCATTAATGCAGCTGCTTTCGAAGCTGGTTAAAGGGCGTGTGAGTTGAGCTCTCTTGGAATGTTTGGCGATGAAGTCTGAGAGTTGCCGATGTTGGAACGAAGTTAACTGTGTAGTCCCTAGGGTTGGCGTGATTTCAGATAGGGACTTGGGTTACCCATTTGTAAGTAGTGTGTGGCAGGGGAGGTTCCTGGGTATATGTGGGGTTTGGATCGTGTGTGGGAGAGGCTTAACTGGGAGGTCAGGGTTATCGCCTAGGGGAGTTAGCGGGGATGGTATGGTTGATATGTGGTTGTAGCGTTTGATATGCAAGTCCCACATCTTAAAAGTCTCTTTGGTTATAGTTGGAAGGTGCATTGGTAGATTCCTCTTATTGGGTGATAGCCAGCATTTGCTACCCAGATATGAGGTGGTGGAAAGTGACTGCTCGAGGAGTACCCATTCTTTGTGAGTCGCATGTCTGTTCCAATGGATAATGCGAGAATAAAAGGAGGCTAGCCTGTACTGCGTTAAATTCAGGATCCCTAGGCCTCCAAGTTCCTTGGGGCGGTATAGTGTGGCGGTGGCTATCCGGGGTCTCTTATGTTGCCAGATATAGGAGATGATAGATTTTTGGAGTTTGTTGATTAGGGAATTAGGGGTAGGTATTGGTAAGGTTTGAAAGAGATATAGGAGTTTGGGGAGGAGGGTCATTTTCACTGAATTAATCCTGCCCAGCCAAGATATTGGCTTGTTGCTCCAGGATCTAAGCAGAGCATTTGTTGTGTTGAAAATAGCTGTGAAGTTTAGGTCAAGGTTGACCTGTATATATGGGTATATGTGAACTCCTAGATATTTGATAGATTGATTCTGGAGACGGAAGTGGGCTAGTGATTGAATTACTTTGAGGTCGGCCGAGTACAGCCCAACAGGCAATAGTTCTGATTTGGTGATATTGATCTTGAAGTTAGAGAAGGTACCGTAAGTATAGATGGTTTGCATAAGAGATGGGAGTGACAGGTTGGGCTGTGTGATGGTGAGAAATAGATCGTCTGCATATAGAGTGGCTTTGTATTCTTGTTGAGCTATTTTGAATCCATGTATGGCCTCATTGTGTCTGATATGAGAGGCGAGAATTTCCATGGCAAGGACAAACAGGATGGGGGAGAGGGAGCATCCTTGCCGTGTGCCATTTGTTATGTCAAAGGATTGGGATAGTGTGTCATTTATTTTCATTTTTGCTTGGGGGCGGTTGTAGAGAGAGAATATTTTTCCTATAAACGATTGTTCAAAGCCAAATTGTTGTAGTGTCGCCTGTAAGAAAGCCCAATCAAGCCTATCAAAGGCTTTCTCCGCATCCATAGAAATGAATGCAGAGGGTATGTTATTGATGGTAGCGTGTTCCATTAGAAGGAGAATTTTGGTAGTGTTGTCTTTGGTTTCCCTAAAGGGTGTGAACCCAGCTTGGTTAATATGTATTATTGATGGCAGGATATTGTTAATACGGGCGGCGAGTATCTTGGCGTCTAACTTGATATCTGTGTTTAATAGGGATATTGGGCGAAAATTGGCAGGTGTGGTGGGAGGCTTGCCTGGTTTAGGGAGTACTGCGATTTGCGCTTCAAGCATTGACTGAGGGAAAGGGTTTGTGTCTGATACTTCATTGAATAGCTGGGTGATATGAGGTAGGAGTAGAGAGGAGAAGGTGTGGTAATATTTCCCTGTAAAGCCGTCTGGGCCGGGGCTCTTCCCGTTATCGAGCACTTTAATGGCTACAAGTATTTCTGACTGAGAGATGGGATTATTTAGATGACTAGTCTGCTCGGATGTTATTTTGGGTATCTTTGCTTGTGCAAGGTAGGAGAGTAGATTCGGAGGGGGCCCGTCTGATGAGGGGTTTTTATTGATGTTGTAGAGTGTCGAATAATAATCATGGAAAGATTGTAGGATATCCACGGTGGAGGTTAGGGTAGCTGGGGGGTGGGGGTGTTTGATTTCGTTTATGTAGGCCTTTAATCTCTTTTTTTTAGGGCTCTGGCTAAGAGTTTGCCTGATCTGTTGCTTTCGTAGAAAAACATACTGTTCGTTTTTGTCCTGAGTGTCTGGTACTCAATTTGAAGAAAGCTATCTAGTGCTTGTCTGGCTTCGCGTAGACTAGCTAATATTAGTGGATCAGTTGGGGATCGTTTATGGGCTAGATCTACATGGGCAAACGTGTCTGAGAGGTCCTTATATAATTGTCTCTGAGTTCTTTGGTTATGGGCTTTCAGTTTAATTAGTTCTCCTCTGACAACGCATTTATGCGCTTCCCAGATCGTGTATTTGCTAGGTACCGAGTGTGTATTTAAGCGGAAGTAGTCTTGTATGGCGGAGCTAATCCTTGTTATTGTGTTTGGGTCGTTCAGTAGGTTATTGTCTAATTTCCATATGTATGGTGTCATAGGTGTATCTGGCCAAGAGATTTTGAGTTTTACTGCAGAGTGGTCAGACCATGAAGTAGGGGAGATATCACATCTTTTGACTAAGGATAGGGACGCTTGGTTACAGAAGATGTAATCTAGGCGACTGTATGTCTTATTAGGATATGAGAAGAAGGTATAGTCTCTGGTGTCTGGGTGGATAAAGCGCCAGGTATCATGAAGATTAAGGTTTCGTAGTCCTGTCCAGAGTATGTTAGTGGTCTTTTTGGGGATTGTCACATTGGGGTTGGAGCTATCCTTTATGTGTTGTAATGGTACATTGAAGTCACCAGCTAAGAAGATAGGACCTTTTTCTATATCAATTATTTTATTAAGTATATATTTGAAAAAGGGGGTTTGATTGGAGTTTGGGGCATAAATATTTATAAAGGTGGCTGGTCTGCCAAAAAGCAACCCTACCAGGGCAAGAAATCTGCCGTCTGAGTCTTTTGCTGTGTGTAGCAGAGTAAAGGGGAGTGCTTTGTGAAGTTAAATGCTAACCCCGCTTCTCTTAGATGTGTCAGAGCTGTGGTAGTGAGTGGTGTAGGTCTTACCAAAGTATTTGGGTTCCCTATTGCGTCTGAAGTGGGTCTCTTGTAGAAACAAGACGTCGGCCTGTCTTTTGGAGAGATCAGGCAAGGCTTTCGACCTTTTGTGCGGTGAATTCAGTCCCTTCGCGTTTTGTGTAAGGAGGGTCAGTGTTCTTGTCTGATCAGTGTTATTTTTGGACGTCATGGTGGAATGATTGTTGGTGTTCTGACAAGATGAAACCGTAGAGTAAATGTGGGCCTATGGTGATAGGAAGGAGTGTGTTGTGAGAATAGCATACCTGCAGGAGACAAAAAGTGTGAATGGAGTGTACGACAATATGAACAATAGAACAGAATTAACATCATATTAATGACAAATCTAATAAACTTAAGATGAACTTTGAAAAACAACAAAAAAAAAGATAAACAAGTCTCTCATCCTATTATAGGGCATAACTGAGAGCGGAGTGGGGGTAATACCGCAAAGAGCCCTAATATCTTGTTTTCTGTTTGGTGTTAATTGAACAAACATCCTGGTCAAGAGGGGGTGGTGAGAAGGAAGGGAGAGGGGGGGTAATACATTGACAGGGAGGTATTGGAGAGGGGTGAGGGGGGAGGTGGGGGTATAATAAGTATAACATTAAATTCTGTTTATCCTTTTTATGACAAGAAGAGCATTACCCAAAGTCCAGTATGGAGGGCATTGTCTCTAAGGGCTGGAAAGTAGATAGTCCTTCAAGGTGACTTGCTGCAGGAAGAAGTAGGACTAGAGGGGGTTTGGCTTCTAGTTACCGTGGTCGTTGGTTTGGGTTTTTTGTGGAGGGCAGCATGCCATGATTCTGCGGGGTTGCTCAGTCTCTTGGGGTTTTGTGGTATCTTCTGGCCCTGAAGGGGCTCTTCTGTGGGGGGGTCAAGACCAAGCGATGAGCAGAATTCTTTAATGTCCTCTGGAGATTTGCAGATTATGCGTGTGTTGTTACTGATAGTCCAGATCTGTACGGGATCCTTTTGTTTCTGAGTAGGGTAGTGAGGGGTGAAAATTCTTTCCTGCGCTGCAGGGTCCGGGTTGACAGATCTTGAAAAAATTGCAATACGTTGCCCCTGAAACGTATGGGTTGGTTTTTACAAGATTGATTTAGGAGCATTTATTTTTCTTGGAATACCTTGAAACGTATCACAATGTCTCTTGGTGGGGCTGTATCGGGTGGTTTTGGTCGCAATGTCCTGTGTGCCCTGACCCATTGGATGTCATCCGGGTAGGATGAGTCTTTCAAATGGCGGAATAAATCTTGTAGATAGACCGGGAAGTCCTTGGGTAGAATTGATTCAGGCACCCCCCTTATACGTATATTTTTTCGCCTGCTACGGTTCTCTAAATTGTCAAGTTTTTCTTGGAGTGAGAGAACAGTTTCCCGTTGGGAGGCAAGTTGTTCGTTCAGATGTTGCACATCCTCTTTGATGGTATTCTGGTTGCTTTCCAGGGTTTCAACCTGAAAATTTAATGTGTGAATGTCTTGTTTCATTTCTGCCAATTCTTCTCTTATGCAGGATCGGACGATGTCCGCAATATCTTGCTTAGATGGTAAGTTTCTCAGGAAGGTGGGTGAGAGTTGGCAGTTTTCTAGCAGGGTGTTGCTTGTTTGTAATTCTTGTGAGCGGGCAGGGGGGGATTTTCCCTTGGCCTATGGTTGGTAGGAGAAGTAGGGTCAGGGCACTGTAGGAAAGAAGACATAGTGAGGGGTTTACCTGTTGCAGGCTTGATTAATTTGTCTTGTTTCGCACCACGCTTTGACGCCATTTTAGTTAGCGCATGGGTTGTGAGGTGGTGAAAAAAAAAGGGAAAAGCGGGGTATCCCTGTGTTGTACAGCGTCGTCTAATAAAGGATGTCTAGAGGATAGTAGGTTAAGTCTGCAAACGTAGAGAAGCAGAGCGTATCTGTGTCTTTATTGTATTGTGCTCTCTTCTTTCTCTTTTCACTGCAATGTGCTCTAGTTTATTATTCCCCTTTTTGTCCCGTGCTTGGTGTGAGCAGTCTATATGGGGGGATCTTCTATAAGGGTAGCTTAAAACTTGATAAGGTTTTGCCTCCGGTAGGCTAAGGTAGGAGCTGAGGGTGGGCAATGAGGTTTGCAGGCTTCTGCTTTGTTTTTTAATGGTAGGCCCTGGCCCCAGATTAGGCAGCTGTTAGATATGAGAATCGCTGGGGGCTGGCTCAGCGATGCTACTGTGTGGTTAGCAGAGATTGTGTAGATGCTGGCTTACCCGGTTCCGTGTTGAGTGCCACGGTAGTAGGCCCAATCCCCGGCCTAAAGTTGCAGCCGCGATTCGGTCCTATGTGCGGACTAGCAGGAAGGCGATCCGGAAGTCTGATTAGGATGCGGGCAGGAGAACCGCTGTGTTTATGCTTCAGTGAGAGCTCCGAGGTAGGCGGTGTGGCCCCAGTGAGAGTGGATGGCGGGTTCAGAGGTCTGTGTGGCCTGTAACGGCCGTTTAGATGCTGAGGTCTGGGTGCTCCGGAACGTCTCAAGTTTGCCCTTCTGCCTTCTCTGGGGCTTAGATGGTTGAGAACCAGTGCTTATGAGGGCATTTTAGTGCAGATGACCAGGATTTTTGTGAGATTATCAGGCTGTTTGCGGAGGAGCTCCGGAGTTAAGCTGCGCTCATGTCAGCTGCCGGCTCCACCCCCAGGTACCTGGCTTCTTTTGAAACATCAAGTAGTCACAGAGAAGAAACGTGTGTGGAAATGAAGCTCAGAAACCCCAACACTTTCAGAGTACTGTGTTGTTTGTGTTGGTCTGATGATAATAGTGCAACTATGATGCTGGAGCTTACAGAAGAGTCATATAAATCACACAGCTGCTTCTTTAACTACAATTCCTTCATTGCTCCTTATGGTAGCTATTTTGTAGCTTTAGGATAACTCATATATATTGTTTAAAGGGACAGGAAACCCAAACATTTTCTTTCATGATTTGGATAGAACGTACAATTTTAAACATCTTTCCAATTTACTTCTATTAACAAATTTGCTTCATTCTCTTGTTATCTTTTGCTGAAGGAACAGCATTGCACTGCTGGCAGCTAGCTGTACACATCTAGTTAGCCAATCACATGAGACAAACATGTGCAGGTACCAATCAGCAGCTAGCTCCCACTAGTGTAGGATATGTGCGTATTCTTTTTCAACAAGGGATACCAAGAGAACAACATTTGAAAATAGAAGTAAATTTTAAAAGTGTCTTAAAATGATATTCTCTGAATTATGCAAGTTAAATTGTGACTTTCCTATCCCTTTAATAAATCTGTTATAATGAGCTGATCTTCTGAACCATTTTAAACTGGTGAAGTAGGTGGAAGAACAGATGGTGCAATAGGTGAGTCAGTAGAAGAAAAAATCAGCTGGGTGGGCACCTCATGAGGCATCAAATGGCATTATACTGTAATACGTTTTTGAGTAAGATGTAGGTGCTGGTGTTGCAGCAATGCTTGCCGAGGCAGAAGCAGCTCTATTTATACAGCACGAACATGTTATAAACTCCACTTTGTAAGTGTCTGATATACACCTAGATTACAAGTTTTGCCTTTGGGTTTTAACGCTGAAAAAATGTCCATTTCACCGTAAAAACCGGAACGCAGCAATTACGAGTCTTGTCGGTATAGCAAGCATTTTAGCCTGTAACGCAACGTCAGTCCCGCACTCAAAATGTATTAACCCCTATTCTGCTGATCCCCGATATCGTCGCCACTAAATAAAGTTATTAACCCCTAAACTTCTGGCCTCCCACATCACTGCCACTAAATAAACCTATTAATTCCTTAACCGCCAGCCCCTTACATCACAAAAAAATAAATTAAACTATTAACTCCTAAACCTAACAACCCCCTAACTTTGTATTAAAATTACAAGATCCCTATAATAAAATAAATAAAAACTTACCTGGGAAATTAAAAAAAACTAAGTTTAAACTATACATTAAACTAACCTTACTATTATAATAAAATTAAAATAACTATGAATTAAATAAATTAAATTACACATTAAAAAAATCTAGCACTACTAAAAATATTAAATCTACAATTAAAGAAATAAAAAATACTAAATTACAAAAAATAAAAAAATACTAAATTACAAAAAATAACAAACACTAAATTAAGAAAAATAACAAACGAAATTATCCAAAATAAAAACAATTACACCTAATCCAATAGCCCTATAAAAATAAAAAAGCCCTCCAAAATAAAAAAAAACCCTAGCCTACAATAAACTACATTAGCCCTTAAAAGGGCCTTTTGTAGGACATTGCCCTAAAGAACTCAGTTCTTTTACCTGGAAAAAAAATACAAAGACCCCTCCAACAGTAAAACCCACCACCCAACCAACCCCCCAAAATAAAAAAACCTAACTCTAACAAAAACCTAAGCTACCCATTGCCCTGAAAAGGGCATTTGTATGGGCATTGCCCTTAAAAGGGCATTCAGCTCTTTTTCTTGCCCTGAAAAGTGCATTTAGCTCTTTTAAGAAAAGCCCAAACCCTAATCTAAAAAAAAATCCACCTAAAAAAAGTTTAAAAAAACCTAACATTAACCCCCGACGATCCATTTACAGTTTCTGAAGTCCGGACATCCAGGCGACGAGAAGTCTTCATCCAGGCGGCAAGGTCTTCATCCATGCAGGCGGCATTTTCTATTTTTATCCAGACGGCATCTTCTATCTTCATCACGGCGGCGTGGAGCAGGTCCATCCTGAAGACATCCAGTGCAGAGCATCCTCTTCATACGGTCGCTGCCGTATACTGAATCATCAATGCAAGGGAGCCTTTTTAAAATTGCATCCCTTGCAATCCTATTGGCTGATTTGATTTTTGAAATTCAAATCAGCCAATAGGATGAGAGATACTGAAATCCTATTGGCTGTTCAAATCAGCCAATAAGATGAGAGCTACTGAAATTCTATTGGCTGTTCAAATCAGATAGAAGACACCGCCAGGATGAAGATAGAAGATGCCCCCTGGATGAAGATAGAAGACGCCGCCTGCATGGATGAAGACCTCGCCACCTGGATGAAGACTTCTCGCCACCTGGATGACCGGACCCTTTTTTAGATTAGGGTTTGGGCTTTTCTTAAAAGAGCTGAATGCCCTCTTAAGGGCAATGCCCATACAAATACCCTTTTCAGGGCAATTGGTAGGTTAGGTTTTAGTTAGATGCGCAGGTATTTTCTTGTTTATGCTCCAAGATTGCCTGAGAATGAGAGGACTTTATTTCTGTGTGTGTAGATTAACACCATATAATTGTGCAGTATACTTATTACTTAAAAATTCAGAGTCCAGCTTCTTCTTTATAAGTTAGTCTGAATGGTAAGGTATTCCCCCAATCCACTGTAACTGTAGATACAGAATGTCGTGTTTCAAAAGCAGTATATAACTGATACAAAATGTGCAGTATACTTACTCCGATAAAATCGGAATCCGGCTCCTTATACAGCACTCCCGCTGGTGTAGTTGAAAGAAATTCAAAAAGGCAGCAAGCCTTTCAACTACACCAGCGGGAGTGGATTTCTTTCAACTGCACCAGCGGGAGTGCTGTATAAGGAGCCGGATTCCGATTTTATCGGAGTAAGTATACTGCACATTTTGTATCAGTTATATACTGCTTTTGAAACACGACATTCTGTATCTACAGTTACAGTGGATTGGGGGAATACCTTAACATTCAGACTAACTTATAAAGAAGAAGCTGGACTCTGAATTTTTTCAGAGTAAGTATACTGCACAATTATATGGTGTTAATCTACACACACAGAAATAAAGTCCTCTCATTCTCAGGCAATCTTGGAGCATAAACAAGAAAATACCTGCGCCTCTATACTACATACCATTACAATTATCACAGTCTTAATTTTGGAGAGACTGATAGACGGCAGCGGTGCAAACAGAGGGGAGTATTTAACCTTGTACATAGATATTGTTTGTTAACATCTTACATACCTTGTACTTTTGTATTGTTTGTAGGTTTTTGTTAGAGTTAGGTTTTTTTATTTTGGGGGGTTGGTTGTGTGGTGGGTTTTACTGTTGGGGGGGGTCTTTGTATTTTTTTCACGTAAAAGAGCTGATTTCTTTAGGGCAATGCCCTACAAAAGGCCCTTTTAAGGGCTAATGGTAATTGATTGTAGGCTAGCGTTTTTTTTATTTGGGGGTGGGCTTTTTTATTTTTCTAGGGCTATTAGATTAGGTGTAATTGTTTTTATTTTGGATAATTACGTTTGTTATTTTTCGTAATTTAGTGCCTGTTATTTTTTGTAATTTTGTATTTTTTTATTTTTTGTAATTGTAGATGTAATGTTTTTTAGTAGTGTTAGTTTTTTTAATTTGTAATTTAATTTATATAATTGATAGTTATTTTATTTTTAGTTTAATAGTAATGTTAGTTTAATATATAGTTTAAACTTATTTTTTTAATTTCCAAGGTACATTTTTATTTATTTTAAGATAAGGATCTTGTCATTTTAATTTAAAACTTACTAAAGTATACAATCTGCCGTTACTGTCTAACACGCCTCCCAAAAATAACCCGACACGTATACCCCTCTATCCGCAATCCCCCCTCTCACTCCTAACAATAAATATATTAACCCCTAAAACGCCGCTCCCAGACCCCGCTGCCAGCTACATTAACTATATTACCCCCTAATGTGAGCCCCCTACCTGGCCGCAACCTATTTTAACTATATTACCCACTAATATGATCCCCCTACACCGCCGCCACCTATTTTAACTATATTACCCCCTAATGTGCGCCCCCTACCCGGCCACCACCTACATTAACTATATTACCCCCTAATATGATCCCCCTACACTGCCGCCACCTATTTTAACTATATTACCCCCTAATGTGAGCCCCCTACCCTGCCGCCACCTACATTAACTATATTACCCCTAATATGACCCCCCTACACTGCCGCCACCTATTTTAACTATATTAACCCCTAATGTGAGCCCCCTACCCCACCGCCACCTATTTTAACTACATTACCCCCTAATCTAATCCCCCTACCCCGCCGCCACCTATATTAAAATGAATAACCCCTAATCTAATCCCCCTCACCGCCGCAACCTATAATAAATGTATTACCCCCTAAAATACTAAAATTTCCCTACCCTAAACTAAATTACAAATAGCCCTGAAAAGGGCCTTTTGCAGGGCATTGCCCCAAAGTAATCAGCTCTATTACCAGCCCTTAAAAGGGCCTTTTGTGGGGCATTGCCACAAAGTAACCTGTAATCTGACCCCCCTACACCGCCGCCACCTATATTAACTATATTAACCCTAATTATATTAGGTTTAATATAGTTATTATATTATATATATTATTAATATAGTTAATAATTAATATAGGCCTAGATTTAGAGTTTGGCGGTAGCCGTGAAAACCAGCATTAGAGGCTCCTAACGCTGGTTTTAGGCTACCTCCAGTATTTGGAGTCACTCAAAAAAGGGTCTAACGCTCACTTTCCAGCTGCGACTTTTCCATACCGCAGATCCCCTTACGTAAATTGCGTATCCTATCTTTTTAGTGGGATTTTTCTAACTCCGGTATTTAGAGTCGTGTCTGAAGTGAGCGTTAGAAATCTAACGACAAAACTCCAGCCGCAGAAAAAAGTCAGTAGTTAAGAGCTTTCTGGGCTAACGCCGGTTTATAAAGTTCTTAACTACTGTGCTCTAAAGTACACTAACACCCATAAACTACCTATGTACCCCTAAACTGAGGTCCCCCCACATCGCCGCAACTCGATTAAATTTTTTTAACCCCTAATCTGCCGACCGCCACCTACGTTATCCTTATGTACCCCTAATCTGCTGCCCCTAACACCGCCGACCCCTATATTATATTTATTAACCCCTAATCTGCCCCCCACAACGTCGCAGCCAGCTACCTACAATAATTAACCCCTAATCTGCCGTCCGCACGCCGCCAGCTACATTATCCCTATGTACCCCTAATCTGCTGCCCTAACATCGCCGACCCCTATATTATATTTATTAACCCAGAACCTGCCCCCCACAACGTCGCCGCCACCTACCTACAATAATTAACCCCTAATCTGCTACCACAAAGAGCCGCCAGCTACATTATAGCTATGTACCCCTAATCTTCTGCCCCTAACACCGCCGACCCCTATATTATATTTATTAGCCCCTAACCTGCCCTCCCTAACATCGCCGACACCTAACTTCAATTATTAACCCCTAATCTGCCGACCGAATCTCGCCGCTATTCTAATAAATGTATTAACCCCTAAAGCTAAGTCTAACCCTAACACTAACACCCCCCTAAATTAAATATAATTTTAATCTAACGAAATTAATTAACTCTTTTTTTTTTTTTTTTTTTTTAAATCAAAGTTTTTTTATTAAGGTATTTAGCTGGATTACAAACATATAATAACATGAATAGGAACTTCACAGAGTGAAACCAGTTTCAGGCTTACATGACATAGTATAGATAAGTAACTCCCAATATGCATCAGAATCTGAATAATTGAACTTGAATAAGGGGAACATATAAAACTTATAGGACTATGGGGTCCCTTCTCAGAGCAGATATGTCATACTTTAATTCAAACATAACTTAGCTTCACATATTGCTAAACTTGCAATGATACCTTACATTTTTTATTTAGTGTACTTTACTGTAAAACCTCTATATCTCAAAAAAAGTGCCTAATGGGATGATACTTGAGAGTAAACTGGTTAACAGAAACAGCTAGCTATCTTGGCTAAGAGGCACCATTCTTTTAGGGGATTGAAATTAGATTGCAGATTTATACCGCAGAGGTATTCACTAATCTGAGTGAATTTAAATAGATGTAGTCATAGCACATTAACATAAATAGTAACTCCACAAAGTAAAACCGGTTTCAGATTTACATGACATAGTACAGATAAATAACACCTAATACGTATCAAGATCAAAATAATTGAACCTGAATAATGGGAACAAATAGCACTTATAGGACTGTGGAGACCTTTCTCAGAGCAGATATGTCATACTATAATTCTAACATAACATAGCTTCACATATTGCTAAACTTGCTATGGCACCTTACATTTTTTATTTAGTGTACTTTACTGTAGAACCTCTATATCTCAAAAAAGGTGCTTAAGATGATGATACTGGAAATTAAACTGGTTAACAGAAATAGCTAGCTATCCTAGCCAAGAGGTAAGATACTTTTAGGAGATTGAAATTAGATTGCGGGTTAATACCGCAAAGGAATTCACTAACCTGAGTGAATTTAAATAGATATATACATAAACCTTCTAATGTTAACTGATATATATTATATTTTGGGGGGGGAAGATGCTTAATTGCAATGTTTTGGATGTACTGAGTGAACCCTGCTGGGTCACTTTAATTTCGTAGTAACTAGCTAATGTCATATAAGACACCAGGAGTGCATACTGTCAATATACCACCTATATGTACTCTCTCTAAATTACATGTACTCTGCACCCAGAATGAACTGATGTTAGGAGACAAGACCTGTGGCTAATCATCTAAAAAATAAGTGCAAATGAAACTATAACCAAAATATTATAATTGCTTTTGTAAAAATCTTTAGCTGTAAAGTCATCAGTAAGACAGGGTATGTCCAGCTGGCAGCCCAGTCTCATATTTATATTTCCTACCAACAGGTTATCATGTGCATATGAGGGACTGTTGTGCACAACACCGCAATGTAAAGTCCGGTATATTTACCCCACACCCTTACGTATTTTGCTAGGATTATGGCTGGGAAAGCAACAGGTCACTACAGGGCTAAAAATATGAGAGAGTTCGCCAGAGACACCCCTCAAGGATGTGTTGGACCTCCGGTGTCGGGGAAATCGGTAAGTGTGTATGGGCAAGGTCGTGACAAGCCCCATCAGAGAAAGTCTCACCATACGCTCCAAGCTGTCGGTCGTCCCCTGAGCCTTTAAAAAAATTAAGCTTTGTGTCGGGTGGTCGGCCGCATCCTCCCGCACTGATAATTGCATCCTTTTAGGGGTTCTCCCGACCTTCGTAGTAAAATGGTTGTGTGAGTCATTGCAATCCTCCAGACTCTGACAACTCTTGGTGACTTGCTGCTGTGTACCGCAAAGAGGTCCCCTGGGGTCTACGTGCCTAGATGTCCCCACTAAACTGAGGAAAGACTGCGGGTAGTGACTCTGCTTGTCTAGCTCCAATAAAGCCGCCATTTTTCTTTCCGGGTGCGATGGTTCTGGAGGGCGGGCTTTCACCAGGGACATAAGATGGGCAAAGTGGTAGTCTATTTTCCGAGCCAGTGCAGCTACTAGGCCTTGAATTTCTGCATGCACAGTACTATCCATTTTGACACTTAGTTAAACCCCCTTGAAGCGGTTATGTAGTGTCGAAATTAATTAACTCTTATTAAATAAATTATTCCTATTTAAAGCTAAATACTTACCTGTAAAATAAATCCTAATATAGCTACAACATAAATTATAATTATATTATAGCTATTTTAGGATTTATATTTATTTTACAGGTAACTTTGTATTTATTTTAACCAGGTACAATATCTATTAAATAGTTAAGAACTATTTAATAGCTAAAATAGTTAAAATAATTACAAATTTACCTGTAAAATAAATCCTAACCTAAGTTACAATTAAACCTAACACTACACTATCAATAAATTAATTAAATAAAATACCTACAATTACCTACAATTAAACCTAACACTACACTATTAATAAATTAATTACATACAAATACCTACAAATAACTACAATGAAATAAACTAACTAAAGTACAAAAAATAAAAAAGAACTAAGTTACAAAAAATAAAAAAATATTTACAAACATAAGAAAAATATTACAACAATTTTAAACTAATTACACCTACTCTAAGCCCCCTAATAAAATAACAAAGCCCCCCAAAATAAAAAAATGCCCTACCCTATTCTAAATTACTAAAGTTCAAAGCTCTTTTACCTTACCAGCCCTGAACAGGGCCCTTTGCGGGGCATGCCCCAAGAAGTTCAGCTCTTTTGCCTGTAAAAAAAAACATACAATACCCCCCCCCAACATTACAACCCACCACCCACATACCCCTAATCTAACCCAAACCCCCCTTAAATAAACCTAACACTAAGCCCCTGAAGATCATCCTACCTTGTCTTCACTATACCAGGTTCACCGATCCGTCCTGGCTCCAAAATCTTCATCCAACCCAAGCGGGGGCTGGCGATCCATCCTCCGTCAGCTGAAGAGGTCCAGAAGAGGCTCCAAAGTCTTCATCCTATCCGGGAAGAAGAGTAGATCCGGACCGGCAACCATCATCTTCCAAGCGGCATCTTCTATCTTCATCCGATGAGGACCGGCTCCATCCTGAAGACCTCCACCGCGGACCCATCTTCATCCGGTGACGTCCAACTGAAGAATGACGGTTCCTTTAAGGGACGTCATCCAAGATGGCGTCCCTCGAATTCCGATTGGCTGATAGGATTCTATCAGCCAATCGGAATTAAGGTAGGAATATTCTGATTGGCTGATGGAATCAGCCAATCAGAATAAAGTTCAATCCGATTGGCTGATCCAATCAGCCAATCAGATTGAGCTCGCATTCTATTGGCTGATCGGAACAGCCAATAGAATGCGAGCTCAATCTGATTGGCTGAATATTCCTACCTTAATTCCGATTGGCTGATAGAATGCTATCAGCCAATCGGAATTCGAGGGACGCCATCTTGGATGACGTCATTTAAAGGAACCATCATTCGTCGTTCAGTCGTCGGCCAGGATGGATGTTCCGCGTCGGAGGTCTTCAGGATGCTGCTGCTCCGCTCCGGATGGATGACGATAGAAGATCCCGCTTGGATGAAGACTTCAATCGGATGGAAGACCTCTTCTGCCCCGCTTGGATGAAGACTTCTACCAGATGGAGGACCTCTTCTTGCTCCGCTTGGATGAAGAATTTGGCTCGGCTGGGTGAAGACGACTCAAGGTAGGGAGATCTTCAGGGGCTTAGTGTTAGGTTTATTTAAGGGGGGTTTGGGTTAGATTAGGGGTATGTGGGTGGTGGGTTGTAATGTTGGGGGGGGTATTGTATGTTTTTTTTTACAGGCAAAAGAGCTGAACTTCTTGGGGCATGCCCCGCAAAGGGCCCTGTTCAGGGCTGGTAAGGTAAAAGAGCTTTGAACTTTAGTAATTTAGAATAGGGTAGGGCATTTTTTTATTTTGAGGGGCTTTGTTATTTTATTAGGGGGCTTAGAGTAGGTGTAATTAATTTAAAATTGTTGTAATATATTTCTAATGTTTGTAAATATTTTTTTATTTTTTGTAACTTAGTTCTTTTTTATTTTTTGTACTTTAGTTAGTTTATTTCATTGTAGTTATTTGTAGGAATTGTATTTAATTTATTTATTGATAGTGTAGTGTTAGGTTTAATTGTAGATATTTATAGGTATTTTATTTAATTAATTTATTGATAGTGTAGTGTTAGGTTTAATTGTAACTTAGGTTAGGATTTATTTTACAGGTAAATTTGTAATTATTTTAACTATTTTAGCTATTAAATAGTTCTTAACTATTTAATAGCTATTGTACCTGGTTAAAATAATTACAAAGATACCTGTAAAATAAATATTAATCCTAAAATAGCTATAATATAATTATAATTTATATTGTAGCTATATTAGGATTTATTTTACAGGTAAGTATTTAACTTTAAATAGGAATAATTTATTTAATAAGAGTTAATTAATTTCGTTAGATTAAAATTATATTTAATTTAGGGGGGTGTTAGTGTTAGGGTTAGACTTAGCTTTAGGGGTTAATACATTTATTAGAATAGCGGTGAGCTCCAGTCGGCAGATTAGGGGTTAATAATTGAAGTTAGGTGTCGGCAATTTTAGGGAGGGCAGATTAGGGGTTAATACTATTTATTATAGGGTTAGTGAGGCGGATTAGGGGTTAATAACTTTATTATAGTAGCGCTCAGGTCCGGTCGGCAGATTAGGGGTTAATAAGTGTAGGCAGGTGGAGGCGACGTTGTGGGGGGCAGATTAGGGGTTAATAAATATAATATAGGGGTCGGCGGTGTTAGGGGCAGCAGATTAGGGGTACATAGGGATAATGTAAGTAGCGGCGGTTTACGGAGCGGCAGATTAGGGGTTAATAATAATATGCAGGGGTCAGCGATAGCGGGGGCGGCAGATTAGGGGTAAATAAGTGTAAGGCTAGGGGTGTTTAGACTCGGGGTACATGTTAGAGTGTTAGGTGCAGACGTAGGAAGGGTTTCCCCATAGCAAACAATGGGGCTGCGTTAGGAGCTGAACGCGGCTTTTTTGCAGGTGTTAGGTTTTTTTTCAGCTCAAACAGCCCCATTGTTTCCTATGGGGGAATCGTGCATGAGCACGTTTTTTAGGCTGGCCACGTCCGTAAGCAACACTGGTATCTAGAGTTGCAGTGGCGTTAAATATGCTCTACGCTCCTTTTTTGGAGCCTAACGCAGCCTTTCTGTGGACTCTCAATACCAGAGTTATTTTAAAGGTGCGGCCAGAAAAAAGCCAGCGTTAGCTACGTGGGTCCTTACCGACAAAACTCTAAATCTAGCCGTTAGATAGCTACAATATAATTAATAATTACATTGTAGCTATTTTAGGGTTTATATTTATTTTACAGGTAACTTGGTATTTATTTTAACTAGGTACAATAGCTATTAAATAGTTAATAACTATTTAATAGCTACCTAGTTAAAACAATTACCAATTTACCTGTAAAATAAATCCTAACCTAAGTTACAAATACACATACACTATCAATAAATTAATTAAATAAACTACAATTATCTAAACTAAAATATAATTAAATACACTAAACTAAATTACAAAAAAAAACACTAAATTACAAAAAATAAAAAAAGATTACAAGAATTTTAAGCTAATTACACCTAATCTAAGCACCCTAATAAAATAACAAAGCCCCCCCAAATAAAAAAATGGCCCTACCCTAAACTAAATTACAAAAAGTAATTAGCTCTATTACCAGCCCTTAAAAGGGCCTTTTGTGGGGCATTAACCCAAAGTAATCAGTTCTTTTACCTGTGAAAAAAAAGAACAACCCCCCCATTACAACCGACCACCCACACACCCCTACTCTAAAACCAACCCTATCCCCCCTTAAAAAAAACCTAAGTCTAACCCCCAAGTGGTCCTTACCTGTCCTGAAGACTGGCGGAGAAGTCTTCTTCCAGGCTGCGACCTCTTCTTCTTCCAGGAACCAGCCAGCACGGAGCGGAGGAGTTTAAGACCGATGACCGCGGAGCTGAAGACCGTCCTCTCTGGAACTGAAGACCAGCGATTGCAGGAACTGAAGATCGGCGACGCTGGAACTGAAGAGAAGACCTGAGCCACGGAGCGTGGAGGATCCTCTTCATACGATCGCCGCCGTACACTTAATCGGAATTCAAGGTACGCATTTAAAAATGGTGTTCCTTGAATTCCTATTGGCTGATTTGAGCCTTCAAATTCAAATCAGGCAATCGGATGAGAGCTACTTTAATTCTATTGGCTGATTTGATTAGCCAATAGAATAAGAGCTACTGTAATTCTATTAGCTATTCTAATTAGCCAATAGAATTACAGTAGCTCTTATTTTATTGGCTATTCAAATCAGCCAATAGAATTAAAGTAGCTCTCATCGGATTGGCTGATTTGAATTTGAAGGCTCAAATCAGCCAATAGGAATTCAAGGAATGCCATTTTTAATCGTGTACCTTGAATTCCGATTCAGTGTACGGCGGCGATCGTATGAAGAGGATCCTCTATGCTCCATGGCTCCGGTCTTCAGTTCCAGCATCGCTGATCTTCAGTTCCTGCATCGCCGATCTTCAGTTCCAGAGAGGACGGTCTTCAGCTCTGCGGTCATCGGTCTTCAACTCCTCCGCTCCTCGCCGGCTGGTTCCTGGAAGAAGAAGAAGAGGTCGCTGCCTGGAAGAAGTCGTCTCCGCCTGGAACAGGACCTTCTCTGCCAGTCTTCAGGACAGGTAAGGACCACTTGGGGGTTAGACTTAGGTTTATTTGAAGGGGGGATAGGGTGGGTTTTAGAGTAGGGGTGTGTGGGTGGTGGGTTGTAATGGGGGGGTTTGTTCTTTTTTTTCACAGGTAAAAGAGCTGATTACTTTGGGGCAATGACCCACAAAAGGCCCTTTTAAGGGCTGGTAATAGAGCTGATTACTTTTTGTAATTTAGTTTAGGGTAGGGAAATTTTTTTATTTGGGGGCTTTGTTATTTTATTAGGGGGCTTAGATTAGGTGTAATTAGCTTAAAATTCTTGTAATCTTTTTTTATTTTTTGTAATTTAGTGTTTGTTTTTTTGTAATTTAGTTTAGTGTATTTAATTATATTTTAGTTTAGATAATTGTAGTTTATTAAATAAATTTATTGATAGTGTAGGTGTATTTGTAACTTAGGTTAGGATTTATTTTGCAGGTAAATTGGTAATTGTTTTAACTAGGTAGCTAATAAATAGTTATTAACTATTTAATAGCTATTGTACTTAGTACCAATACCAAGTTACCTGTAAAATAAATATAAACCCTAAAATAGCTACAATGTAATTATTAATTATATTGTAGCTATCTTAGGGTTTATTTTATAGGTAAGTATTTAGTTTTAAATAGGAATATTTTAGTTAATAATATTAATATTGTTTAGATTTATTGCAATAATAATCAAGTTAGGGGTGTTAGGGTTAGATAGGGTTAATAT
The DNA here is from genome assembly GCF_027579735.1 of Bombina bombina. Lineage (NCBI taxonomy): Eukaryota > Metazoa > Chordata > Amphibia > Anura > Bombinatoridae > Bombina > Bombina bombina. Next base: position 45,044 of record NW_026512938.1, on the reverse strand, counting down.
AGTTAATATATATAATATATTAACTATATTAATTATTAACTATATTAATAATATATATAATATAATAACTATATTAACTATCGGCTAGATTTAGAGTTTGGCAGCCAAAGGGGTGCGTTAGCTACGCGTGCTTTTTTTCTCCCGCACCTTTTAAATACCGCTGGTATTTAGAGTTCACAGAATGGCTGGGTTTTCAATGCGTTAGGCTCCAAAAAGGGAGTGTAGAGCATAATTTAACGCCACTGCAACTCTAGATACCAGCGGTGCTTACGGACGCGGCCAGCTTCAAAAACGTGCTCATGCACGATTCCCCCATAGAAAACAATGGGGCTGTTTGAGCTGAAAAAAAACCTAACACCTGCAAAAAAGCAGCGTTCAGCTCTTAACGCAGCCCCATTGTTTTCTATGGGGAAACACTTCCTATGTCTGCACCTAACACTCTAACATGTACCCCGAGTCTAAACACCCCTAACCTTACACTTATTAACCCCTAATCTGCCGCCCCCGCTATCGCTGACACCTGCATATTATTATTAACCCCTAATCTGCCACTCCCTACACCGCCGCAACATACATTATAGTTATGTACCCCTAATCTGCTGCCCCTAACAACGCCGACCCCTATATTATATTATTATATATTTATTAAACCCTAATCTGCCCCCCCACAACGTCGCCGCCAGCTACCTACAATAATTAACCCTTAATCTGCCGATAGAAGCTCACCGCTACTATAATAAATGTATTAACCCCTAAAGCTACGTCTAACCCTAACACTAACACCCCCCTAAGTTAAATATAATTTTTATCTAACTAAATAAACTCTTATTAAATCAATTATTCCTATTTAAATCTAAATATTTACCGGTAAAATAAACCCTAATATAGCTACAATATAAATTATAATTATATTGTAGCTATTTTAGGATTAATATTTATTTTACAGGCAACTTTGTAATTATTTTAACCAGGTACAATAGCTATTAAATAGTTAAGAACTATTTAATAGCTACCTAGTTAAAATAATTACAAAATTACCTGTAAAATAAATCCTAACCTAAGTTACAATTAAACCTAACACTACACTATCAATAAATAAATTAAATACAATTCCTACAAATAAATACAATTAAATAAACTAACTAAAGTACAAAAAATAAAAAAGAACTAAGTTACAAAAAATAAAAAAATATTTACAAACATTAGAAAAAAAATTACAACAATTTTAAACTAATTACACCTACTCTAAGCCCCCTAATAAAATAACAATCAGCCAATCAGATTGAGCTCGCATTCTATTGGCTGTCCCGATCAGCCAATAGAATGCAAGCTCAATCTGATTGGCTGATCGGATCAGCCAATCGGATTGAACGTGATTCTGATTGGCTGATTCCATCAGCCAATCAGAATTTTCCTACCTTAATTCCGATTGGCTGATAGAATCCTATCAGCCAATCGGAATTCGAGGGACGCCATCTTGGATGACGTCCCTTAAAGGAACCGTCATTCGTCGGGAAGTCATCGGAAGAAGAAGATGGGTCCGCGGTGGAGGTCTTCAAGATGGAGCCGGTCGTCATCGATGAAGATAGAAGATGCCGCTTGGAAGAAGATGGTTGCCGTTCCGGATCTTCTCTTCTTCCCGGATAGGATGAAGACTTTGGAGCCTCTTCTGGACTTCTTCAGCCGTCGCTTGATAGAAGACTTCAGCCGGATGATGGATGTCTAGCCCCCGCTTGGGCTTGGATGAAGATTTCGGAGCCTGGAACGATCGGTGATACCTGGCATGTTGAAGACAAGGTAGGAAGATCTTCAGGGGCTTAGTGTTAGGTTTATTTAAGGGGGGTTTGGGTTAGATTAGGGGTATGTGGGTGGTGGGTTGTAATGTTGGGGGGGTATTGTATGTTTTTTTTTACAGGAAAAAGAGCTGAATTCTTTGGGGCATGCCCCGCAAAGGGCCCTTTTAAGGGCTGGTAAGGTAAAAGAGCTTTGAATTTTTGTAATTTAGAATAGGGTAGGGCATTTTTTTATTTTGGGGGTCTTTGTTATTTTATTAGGGGGCTTAGAGTAGGTGTAATTAGTTTAAAATTGTTGTAATTTTTTTCTAATGTTTGTAAATATTTTTTTATTTTTTGTAACTTAGTTCTTTTTTATTTTTTGTACTTTAGTTAGTTTATTTCATTGTATTTATTTGTAGGAATTTTATTTAATTTATTTATTGATAGTGTAGTGTTAGGTTTAATTGTAGGTAGTTTATTTAATTTATTTATTGATAGTATCATGTTAGGTTTAATTGTAACTTAGGTTAGGATTTATTTTACAGGTAATTTTGTAATTATTTTAACTAGGTAGCTATTAAATAGTTATTAACTATTTAATAGCTATTGTACCTGGTTAAAATAATTACAAAGTTGCCTGTAAAATAAATATTAATCCTAAAATAGCTAAGATATAATTATAATTTATATTGTAGCTATATTAGGATTTATTTTACAGGTAAGTATTTAGATTTAAATAGGAATAATTTATTTAATAAGACTTAATTTATTTCGTTAGATGAAAATTATATTTAACTTAGGGGGGTGTTAGTGTTAGGGTTAGAATTAGCTTAAGGGGTTAAACAATTTATTAGAGTAGCGGTGAGCTCCGATCGGCAGATTAGGGGTTAATACTTGAAGTTAGCTGTCGGCGATGTTAGGGAGGGCAGATTAGGGGTTAATACTATTTATTATAGGGTTATTGAGGCGGGAGTGAGGCCGATTAGGGGTTAATACATTTATTATACTAGCGGTGAGCTCCGGTCGGCAGATTAGGGGTTAATTATTGTAGGTAGCTGGCGGCGACGTTGTGGGGGGCAGATTAGGGGTTAATAAATATAATATAGGGGTCGGCGGTGTTAGGGGCAGCAGATTAGGGGTACATAGGGATAACGTAGTTGGCGGCGGTGTACGGAGCGGCAGATTAGGGGTTAAAAAATTTAAATATAGTGGCGGCGATGTGGGGGGACCTCGGTTTAGGGGTACATAGGTAGTTTATGGGTGTTAGTGTACTTTAGAGCACAGTAGTTAAGAGCTTTATGAACCGGCGTTAGCCCAGAAAGCTCTTAACTACTGACTTTTTTCTGCCGCTGGAGTTTTGTTGTTAGATTTCTAACGCTCACTTCAGCCACGACTCTAAATACCGGCGTTAGAAAGATCCCATTGAAAAAATAGGATACGCAAATGGCGTAGGGGGATCTGCGGTATGGAAAAGTCGCGGCTGCAAAGTGAGCATTAGACCCTTTAATGACTGGCTACAAATACCAGAGGGCGGTAAAAACCAGCATTAGGAGCCTCTAACGCTGGTTTTCACGGCTACCGCCCAACTCTAAATCTAGCCGTATATTAACCCTAATATAATTAGGGTTAATGTAGTTAATATAGGTGGCGGCGGTGTAGGGGGGTCAGATTAGGGGTTAATATATTTAATATAGGTGGTGGCGGTGTAGGGGGATTAGATTAGGGGTTAATATACTTAATATAGGTGGCGGCAGTGTAGGGGGGGTCAGATTACAGGTAAAAGAGCTGATTACTTTGGGGCAATGCCCCGCAAAAGGCCCTTTTAAGGGCTGGTAATAGAGCTGATTACTTTGGGGCAATGCCCCGCAAAAGGCCCTTTTCAGGGCTATTTGTAATTTAGTTTATGGTAGGGACATTTACATTTATTATAGGTTGCGGCGGTGTAGTGGTAATAGATTAGGGGTTAATCATTTTAATATAGGTGGCGGCAGGGTAGGGGGATTAGATTAGGGGGTAATGTAGTTAAAATAGGTGGCGGCGGTCAGGGTCGGCTCCAAGGGGGGGCTTTGGGGGGCAATGCCCGCCCAAATGGAATGCTGTGCCCCCTCCCCAGCCCACTGGCACTGCTGACATAATATGCATACTGTATAGAAAGTGACACTTCATTGAATAAAGTTTACAGAAACACTTCATTAATGTTTTGTTTGTTTTATTTATTTTTTTAAGCCGGGTGGTTGTGCGTGCGCGTGCCTGCGTGTCCGATCAGCTCTGCTCTAGCCTCTTGCTCTGTATAAGTATAACTATGACGACTATTCTAATCCTATCAGACTAAGTAATAATGATTGACATCAGTGATTCAGAGTTCAGACAGTGAGTCTGTCTCCAGAGTCTAAGCTCCGCCCACCGTAGCGTGCGCCGCTGCGCGGGAAAGAAGTCGGGACTACTTGCCAGGCAGCTGCAGACAGTACTGCATGTCAGGCACCCGCTCCCCTCAGCTCAGAAAGGCGTCAGCGGCCAGAAAGAAGTAGAACTGAACCAGTCCAGTAAGTGTCAGTGACACACGACAGCGGAACTGTCTGGACTGGAGGAAGTGGACTGTGCTGTGGACAGTCAGTGTCAGACTGTCAGTGATCTTTCTTTCTGATGATCTTTTTTTTCATGCTAGCCCTGCTAGCAGCCAGAATCTACACCTGTTACCAGGTAATAATATTAAATAAGTGCAGCAGCATCAAACTCATCAGTCATGTTCAAAATAAATATATATAATATATTGCCGTCAAAAATAACTCCTCATTCTTGCGGATGCAGAACACTTGCATCTCAGATCTCTTATGTAATTTTATTTTGTTGTTTTCATTTCAATTCTGAAGGGTTTCCAATACAAATTCAATAACCCTTTCTTTAGTTGTTGTCAAATGAATTTGTAGCGTGACAATATGCCTATACCTTGCAATGTTGCATGAAATTTCAGCATCAGTTGTGGCGGGAAAACATCTCTCTCTCTCTCTCTCTCTCTCTCTCTCTCTCTCTCTCTCTCTCTCTCTCTCTCTCGTTTAAAATTATGAAAATTTAATTGTGTCTTTACTGTTCCTTTTAGTTAATTAAACTAATAAGCTATCAAAACTAGTATACAGTTTACATATGATTATGGGGTTTAATTATTGCAATAAAGTGTTTGGATATTTAAACATGTTAATTGTAAAATGAATGAGCATGATGTGAAATTTTAGGTTTCTGGCATAATAGATTGCTTGGCATGGGTGCATTTTGGATTTAGAGGGGATGATTTATTTTAGTTTTATAGGGCAGTTCTATGGCATTCATTTTTACCACTCTTTTGCTCTTCAAATATTTAATTTACAAATTTTATTAAAACATGAATTATATCTGTCTTGTGGGAAGTACAGATAGAAAGACACTGCCTATAAATAATGTGTGCATCAGGTCAGGACCATCAGGACTAAAATGTGTAGTTTGATAAGGATGTTATGTTATTATTTTAAAGCCAAGACTTAATGGTATTTATTGCAGATAACAAGCTATCTAACAATTCTTAGAAGTGCTCACTAATGTACATAGTGCATATGGTATAAAATAAGAAGATAAAAATCAATTTCTGTTACCTGTATACATTTCCTATGATGAGTTAAAAGCTTAAAGGGACAGTTTACTGAAAAAATTTCTCCGCTTTAATTTGTTCCCAATGATTCACTTTACCTGCTGGAGTGAATTAAATTGTTTACAAGTAGCTCCTTTACCCTTATATTGGCATTTGAAATAGTTGATTTAGCATGTGGTATCCCCACCTATGTTGAAAGTTTGTGGCCGCAGGTCCATTCTATAAATAAGCTTTGTAAACACAGCCAGCAGAATAAATTACACTGCCAGTGGAATATAGCAGAGATAAGGTAATAAAATGTTAATTTTCCATTGTTCTTTCCAAGTATTGGTGATTGGTTTATGGACAGATATAGGATAAAGAAGCAGTTATATGTACACAATGTGATAAAGTAATTATATCTGATTATACCTACAGATATAAGATAAAGACACATGTATATGAACACAGTGTGATAAAGTAATGAGATCTGATTATACCTACAGATATAAGATACAGACACATGTATATGTACACAATGTAATAAAGTAATGATATCTGATTATACCTACAAGCTCAACCCATTTTATTAGGTTGTGGCTTCAAAACACAAAATCAGAGCTTTAATATACACAAATAAACCTTAAAAAGCAAATTTTCATACATTTTATACTCTGCAGTTGGTAAAAAAAGCAATTGTAAACACATTAAGGGAAAACAATTTTATAGTATACTGTCCCTTTAACTGAGAAGAACATTTGTGACTTTCTAGTATTCTTTACATAATATATATGCAGGTCAAGCCGAAGAAGCACTAGAGACAGCCAGTCACACAACCTCTGTTTCAGTGACCAGAAATAATACAGGGGTCCTGTGCTGTAACTTTTAATGTATTTGTTTAGTTGATTAATAGACATAGGTTTCCAAAATGTTATACTATTTTATATATATATATATTTATATATATTTTCTTCACATGTTTTATACAATTATCTTATTGAGCATTGGGTCTACCTTGCATCTCTCTAGGAAGTCTATATTCCTGTTTGTATAATTATGGTGCATTTTCCGGTGTTGTGCTACATATAGCCAGTCTTGACACAGTGCTGGGCTTAAAGTGAATGTAAATTTTGAGGAATGAGTGCCCAGTTTATAATAATCCTATTAAAAACATGGGCACTTTCATTCATCAAAATTTAAATTACACTGCTTTTGTTAAAATACTTACCTTTTCTTTCTGCAAGTCGCTCCATCGCTTCCTCAACCCATCACAAGCCTCTGCTGATGTCAGAAATGATGATTCTGGCCTTCCACCAATCACGGCGTTGCTTTAGGCAATGATTCCCCCTGGGGGAAAGCCGTGATTGGAGTATGCCGGAATCATCATTCCTGGTGTAAGAAGAGGCTTGCGACGGGCTGGAGAAGCTTGCATAAAGAAAAGGTAAGTATTTTAACAAAAGCAGTGTAATTTAAAGTTTGATTAATCAAAGTGCCCCTGTTTTTAATAGGATTATTAAAAACCAGGCACTCATTCCTCAACCTTTACATTCACTTTAAGATGCGGTGGCAGCTTTAGAGCGTTGAGGAGCAGGTTTGCTCCCCCTAATCTCACCACCAACTCAGAGGTGGAAGACTTAAAGGGACATGAAACCCAAACAATTTCTTTCATGGTTCAGATAGAGAATACAATTTTAAACAACTTCCCAATATACTTCTATTATTAATGTACTTCCTTTTCTTGTTATGCTTTGCTGAAATGTTTATCTAGGCAAGCTCAGGAGCAGCAGAGAACCTAGGTTCTAGCTGTTGATTGGTGGCTGCATAATATATATATTAATTGTGATTGGCTCACCCATGTGTTCAGTTAGAAAGCCTGGACTGATTGACAAGCCTGAGAGCAGGGTAAAGGGCTGAACAAGGAAGTCGCCTGAGTGAGCGCAATTTAGTAAAAGCTTTATCAGCTCCTATGTTATTCTAGGAAGCTGATTCACTAATCAATGGGGAGATAATTGAGCTGTACTATTGAATCAGCTGCTTAGAATAACACTGTTGAAGATGGAGAGGCGTTTAATAAATATTTGCCCAGTAAGAGGGTTTTAGGGCAAAAGGTCAACTCATTGGGCTGGATTCAAAGGCAGCTGAAGTACTTCTATGTTAAAGGGACATGAATTAAACTTTCTTGATTCAGATAGAGTATGTCATTTTAAGACACTTTTAAATGTACTTATTTAGTCAAATCTGCTTCGTTTTCTTGGGATGCTTTTGTTGAAAAACATTGGTACATATTTTCAGCAGCAGCAAAGCACTACTGGTAGCTAGCTGATGATTGGTGGCTACAAACATATGCTTCTTGTAATTGGCTCACCAGATGTTTACAGCCAATTCCCAGTAGTGTATTGCTGACCAAGAGCTGACTAACTATGTGTTTAATCTCTTTGCAGGGATTGAATACATAGTTATATGCAAGTAACAGTGCAATAATAGAATGCTCTAACGTAATAGACAGAACATTTAGTTTTTGCACTTTAATGTTCATTTAAGCTGAAATCATGTTCAAACTTTAAGAAGTTTACTTATCTTTTTTAGCTTTCCATTGGTGGGCCTTCTATCCATTAACATAATATAGTTATGTTCAAAACCTAAATTCTCTTTAGGGTGCATTTGCCAGTAGCCAGTATGAGAGTTGATTAAGCATAGACAGTGTTTATTAGACACTAATAGAAAGGGTACATTATTTACACCAAGGGCTACTCTTACTTAAAAATATAACATTTATTTAGATTATTGAGTAAGTGAATGAAAGATTGAGTAATGTCCATAGCTCTCCAACAGTTATATAAAAATAACTGCAAGCACTAAATGCATCTGTCAGTATGTTATGACGTATTTGTAAGACGCATCTCAGATCTGTAAGACAATACATACAAACTCACAGGTGCATGTGCCAGTATGTCTTGGTGTGTATGTATGTGCATCTTTAAGAAATAAATTTACAGGTGCATGTGCCAGTATATTATTATAGCAAGTGTATGTATGTGCATCTTTAAGAAAATATACAGGTGCATGTGCCAGTATATTATGTTGTATATGTATGTGCATCTGTAAGACAACACACAGTCGCATGTGCCAGTATGCTATAGTGTATGTACTGTATGGATGTGCATATGTAAGACAATAAACAGATGCATATGCCAGTATGCTTTAGTGTTTATGTGTGTATCAAAAGTATTTCAAAAGTAATATACTAATGAGAGCTCTTGTCTAAAAACAAAGTAGGTACCAGAATGTTCCAGAGTAATTAATTGAGAGAAATTACCTGACCATAAAACTGAATAGATCACACCACAGATGTGACACATAGGAGATAATGAAAATGATTTTAATTTATCTTGTTTGCTTTATCAGGTATTGAATCTATCTCCAGCCAATCAGGAGATCCGTTTGGCCTAACAGAGATCAGACTGAGTGTTGTTTTGAGGATCAGAAGAGAGGGGATCCGGAGTGGCGGAACGGCCACCATCTTACCTGTGATTGTGGAGGTCTCTATAACCACTGCGGCCCGCATACGGAGTACACCATATTTTTTAAGAACCCTCTGCCTAGCCTTACCTGCCTGGAGTTCAAAGCCCTGCTTCACTGTTGGTGGGGCACATTAAGCAAGCATATTTTGCCAGTATATTAAGGAGGACAAGTTGACAACTGTTACAATTTGGGTGAGACCTTTCTGATTACTCATAGTAGTCACATCATATGTCCTTTGACCACCTGGTCTACCTCTCAAACATATCTACACCTCTGCCTGATTGTCAAGCTCTAACGTTTAAAGTGGGCCCAAAATCCTGTTTACACCATCCTTACTGCCTATGTAACTCTCATATTTGTATCCCTTAAGGGTATTCAACACTAAGGTTACTACGGACCTGGGCTGGCAGACCCTAATATTGCACACTTCACTTGTGCACTTCTTACTGCCCTACTAAGTGGATCTTTTATTTACACTGAACTACTACACATTGTTTAACATATTGCTCCCATTATCTGTACACACCTTACTGACTGTTTAAGTGGATCTTCCCATTACACAGACCTACTGAATACTGCACAACCTGTATCTTGTGTACATTCATAGTCCATCTGATCCATATACAGGAACATATTTTAATGGGACTTTTGTAGTGTTATTTTTCTAAACTTTGGCCTATGTAGACTGTTTGTAAAACCTACCCCTCACCTCCCCGCTCCTGCCCAGCTTGTCTGGGTAGGTCACTTCCCATCTCCTTTTCCCCTTCCTTCGGGTCGTATCCTTTCTTTCCCTGAGGTAGAGGGGTACAGGTCCTAGGAAATCTATGCGGATGTATATGTATTATTTATGTCTAATAACTAACTGTCTTGTTATATAATGCTTTATTACAATACATTTTTTATTAGCCTGCTTGGTTTAAAACTTAAGTGAAGTTTGCGATCATTCACTATGGTGTGATCTGATAGTTAACTGACACCAACTAGCTATAATACACTTGTTATATGAGTGAATTGATAGACAATAAAAATGGACATCCGAAAATGGCTTTCTGCCAAAAAGCCAACCAAAAGTGTCCCATTGAAAGAGGGAGAAGATGAGGTTGGACATTTTTCAAGAGCATCGACATCGCTGAGCCTGAACGATGAAAGTGGAGGGGCACCTGCTAACCATGAAGCTGCAGCTAGCTCAGCGTCATCTAGTGCTACGGTTGATCTTGTCCTGGAACAGATACCCCAGGCCCCAGATGATCTTGGGATAAACCATCCAAACCAAGTTTTTTTGAAGCAATACCCAAACCGTTTTTACCAGGGCAAAAAGCGGTCATTTGTAAGTGGATGGTATCAAAACCGAGATTGGTTGGAATACAGTGTCAAGGCAGATGCAGCTTACTGCTTTCCTTGCCGCCATTTCGGTAAAACTGCACGGGGAACAATAGACTCGGCTTTCCTGGTCCGGGGCTACAATGATTGGAAACATGCAGTTGAAAAAGATAAGGGTTTTCATAGACATGAAAACTCCAAAGAGCATATCACCTGCCAGGCATTGTGGTATGAGCGAGAGAAGCGTGAGATGCAAGGCAAAGAAATCTCAACACTTGTTAACGCAGACCAACTGGGAAAAAACAGGTTTTATGTTTCCTCCCTGATTGATGTAATAGTATTTCTGTCTGAGAACCAATTGCCTTTAAGAGGTAAACTGGATGCTTTTGATGACATGTCAGAGGGAGGCAGTGGCCTTTTCCTCTCACTACTAGACTACACAATTAAGAAGGACTCACAATTGGCTGAAATATCGAAGTCTATCCCGCGAAATGCTACATATACATGTCACAGCATACAGAACGAACTAATTGGTATACTCAGCAGTGTGGTGACGGAAGCTATAGTGGGTGAAGTAGGCAATTCATGGTATACCATAAAGGTTGATGGCACCCGGGACCCGACTGGCTGCGAAAACATTTCAATTGTAATTCGATATGTCTCTGAAGAAAACCAAGCTACAGAGCGCCTTCTTACTATAGCAACTGCCCATGCAGGAGATGCTAAAACACTGGCAGACACTATAATAGCAGAGCTAACAAAAAATGGCCTGAAAACCACCAAGATCTTAAGCCAAGTGTATGACGGAGCCTCACTCATGTCTGGAAGTCATGGTGGAGTGCAAAAAATCTTACAAGAAAAACTAGAACGAGAAATACCATATGTGCACTGTTTTAACCACCAGCTACATTTAGTTGTAGTACATGCAATGTCATCAGAAGAATCAATCATGGATTTTTTTTCCTTGTGTAATACTCTCTATAAATTCTTTAAAAAACCCACAATCGCTGTTCAATACCAGGGTGCGTGACTCAAGCGATTGCTTGATCAGCGCTGGACAGGCCATCTTGCCACCGTTTCAGTAATTCTTTCCTCATTACAAGACATTATTTCACTACTGACGAAGTTAGAAAATGTACGTGCCCATGGAGCAGAGGTTAGGGTGGAGGCAGTTGGGCTTTTGAGGGAGGTGACCAAGCCAAGCTTCATATTTATTGCACACCTTATGCGCAAAGTGCTTTTATTACTGGACCCGCCAAATAAGCTTCTACAGGGAGAAGACACTGACCTGCTTACAGGAATGGGCCTTGTGGCTAGTGCAATAGAGTGCATTTGCAAACTACGATGTGATGAGACGTTCACCGACTTGTGGAACACTACCACAGCTGCCAACAAAACATTGACGCCCGTACCACCTAAACGAAGACGCACATTAAATAAGAACATGGATCAATATGTGGTTGAAGAGACCGTCGGACAGGGGGACAAAGACGACAAATTGGAACTGAAGAGGCTGTTCTTTAATACACTCGATGTAGTGTTATGTGAAATGGATGAACGCTTCAGTGAGCGTAACACGCAGTTGGCTACAGCGCTTGCAGCACTGGATCCAGAGAGAGATACCTTTCTTGATACAGATGCTATCAAGCACATCATGGAGTTGACACATTCAAATATGGTTGGAGCTGAATACGCAGTTGCAAAACAGTTCTTGCTCACACAAATGAATAAGGACACACAAGGAGAGAAGTGGACAATTACACGTATCCTCAAAACACAACAAAAAACATTGAAGGCCATGCCAAGCGTACTGACTGCTTTCAAACTCGCATTAACTTTTGGTGCCTCCACTGCCATGTGCGAGAACTCGTTCTCGACTCTTAAAAACGTTTTCACAGATCATAGACGTGCTATGCTTCATGTACGCAAAGCCCAGTTGGTACAGCTGGCATTTGAAAGGGATCTCACTCACAAGTGCACAAATGAGTGGAAAGACATTATTTTGAAGAGGTTCCATTCGGACACTCGTCGCCTTCCACTATACTAATAGTGAGTTGAGCTTTGTTTGATTTTGCATTGATGCCATATTTGAATGTAAATGCATCACAGTGCTCGCAGGAAAAATAAGGCTGGAGTTGACATTCCGCAAGTCATCTTCCCCACACGTTCTTTTATAAACTTATAGGGTAATATCTACTTAAGAGTTTTAACTCTAATCTACATTGCTAACCTAGTTTATACCCCACTGGTTTACATAATACGTTCAGATAACATAGCAGTATATGCTGAAAAAAGGGGAAAAAAATAACCCTTATAGTGCCATGGACTTGTGGTTGTGTCACCTGCGGCCGGGGTGGCATGATCATAGGCCCAGATAGTCCTGACAGTTAGAACTCAATATATAACACTATAACTGCAAAGGAAATCCTATAGTTGAATAATATGTCCTTGCTGGTTGTTTGATATGATGCTGTATAATGCTCTGCTTATATTGTCTGTCTGATGTTCTGACTAATTTCCTTGCTTTGACCTTTACATTTTAATTACAGAAACTCGTCACACATAACACTGTTATTAAGAGAGACCTCATTATTAGGGCAACTCCTATAGCATCTTATTCTTCTTTCATGTTTGCTGGAGGCCCATGTGTATTCATACTCTCCACAGAGAAGTTACAGATAGGTACACCCTGTTTTTTGTATGAGAGAAGACCCTATAGTACAACGGATGCCCCTTTCTTAGGTTCCTTCTATTATTGGATCCGCCCCCCCCCACATTTAGATCTGTTTACTGGATAAACAGAGGAACTCAGATTCCATTAAACCTTTTCCCCAAACTCCAAGTATGTGATTAAATTCTAGGAAGCATAGGTTTCCAGTAAGTAATCTAGGTACTACAAGACCTTGGACAGGTACATAGAGTATCCACTTATAGGTTGATAACGCACACATCATAGAGAAAACACTGGTTCTTCTACTCTAGTCTGCTGGATTAATGTAGTTTCTACCCTTCAAAGAATATGTAAGGCAAAACTCCTAGGTATCATGGGATATTACTTATTTGAACTTATCCTATTTTATATTTCTATAGTACCTGCTATTTTAATACAGAAATCATTATATGCTTCTTATTTAAAAAAAAATTATTACTCATTCCCCTATATTAGTGATCCTAAGAGTGAACTTATGCTCATTCATTCCAGATAGTCATTATATACTGCTGTGAGACGTATCTGCATATACTTTTAACTAATGGGGATATCCTGTGGGTTTTTAAAAGGGAAAGGTAAATTATTATAGTGTGTAAGACTGTGAGTCAGAGTATAGGTCTTGATCTGGATTGATTGCTGCCTGTTAGTGGTTACAAGTTAATGCAGTTCTAGTTTATAACTTGTCTGTTTTTCTATATGCTTGTTTGTTTTAATGTGACAAGGGTTATACTGCCGCTGCGATATTGCCACACAAAGTTATCTTGCACTGTAAATGTTATTGTTGGTATGGCTTACTACATGTAATTGGCTGTGTAGCCCATATTCTCTCCTATACAGTATCTCTGCTAACCTGTCTAAAATAATTATATGGGTATGCATTTTTTTTACGCAACATGCAGGATGTCCCTCAATTGTCTCTCTCCTTCCATTCAAAATATAAGATAAATAAGTTGGCTGTCGACCCTCTTCCGCCATAGTTTCAGTTGACTAGTTTTACTCTGAGATGACAAGCTCCGTTTTTCCCCCCTAAGGATCTTCCCTTAGTATCTGTTTACTATAGTAAACGTAGGAACGTAGATTCCATAGTACTCCCTGTTCTTCATCATATGTTTGATGCTCATAATATTCCCCCTTTCCATACTTTACTCAATTATATATGTGCTATTCTAGTTACAAGGGCTTAAATCTGGCCCTATATGTTACTCACCTGTGAATCCTATTTATATATGGGCAACTATAGTCACAAGGGTTCAATAGTGGCCTTATATGTTAACTTGAAAAAAAAAGTGGTCCTATATATTAACTTGAAATTCTGAGGCTAATTTTTTAGTTATCACCAGCCTCATAGGTAGCACTTCAATACTTGAATTTTCTTTGACTCTCAGTCTTTTATATTCCCTCTAGGTATTGAATTGAAAGCTTTCATTTATGCTGTATAATACTGTGGTGATGCTTGATTTATGTACAGTGTTGTATATTACTATTTTTCTTTGCCCTTACAGGTTGAGGGCTTGTGTAAGAGACTATTCTGTACTGTTTTATTCTTTGTACTGTTTTATTCTTTGCCTCAAAAATTATTTTAAAAAAAATCTGTATGTTTACTTTTACTGTAAATGGTCATATATACTGTAATGTGAATTAAACGACACACAAGTTTGTGTGCCAAAAGAGAAAAGTTGTCAAGACTCAATTATTCCCATCTCCTCTACAATATATTCCTTTAATACTGGCATTGACTATACATTAAATATCAAGATGGCTACAGTTTCCTGCAGAATATGTAGGTCTGCTCTTATATTGACTCTCATACATGCTTTGTAAATGTGTGCCCCCTCGTGAAAAAAAAATGCCCCCCCATTTCATTTGTTCTGGAGCCGACCCTGGCGGCGGTGTAGGGGGATCATATTAGAGGGTAATATAGTTAATGTAGGTGGCGGCGGGGTAGGGGGCTCACATTAGGGGGTAATATAGTTAAAATAGGTGGCGGCGATGTAGGGGGATTAGATTAGGGGTTAATATATTTAATATAGGTGGTGGCGGTGTAGGGGGATTGATTAGGGGTAATGTAGTTAAAATAGGTGGCAGCGGGGTAGAGGGCTCACATTAGGGGGTAATAATTTTAATATAGGTGGCGGCGGTGTAGGGGGATTACTTTAGGGGTTAATAATTTTAATGTAGGTGGCGGCGGTGTAGGGGGATCACATTAGGGGGTTAGACATTTAATGTAGGTGGCGGCGGGGTCCGGGAGTGGCGGTTTAGGGGTTAAGCACTTTATTAGGGATTGCGGTTGACAGGTAGATAGACATTGCACATGCGTTAGGTGTTAGGTTTTATTTTGAAGGCAGTTTAGGGAGTTACGGGGCTCCAATACTCAGCGTAAGGCTTACTACGCCTGCATTTTGTGGCGAGGTGAAAATGGAGTAAGATTTCTCCATTTTCGCCACGTAAGTCCTTATGCTGTATATTGGATACCAAACTGCGCAGGTTTGGTATACCTGTGTATGGGCCAAAAAACTACGGCCGAAGGCAGAAATATACGAGCGTAACTTCTATGTTACGCCGTATATGTGATGCCAAACCCGCGCAAAATGTGGCGTCGCCGGCTTTTGCGGGCGACGCTGCATATCGGATCGGGCCCTAGGTTAGTTTTATTATTTGATGTTTTTTGTTTATGCTTTATTATATTTTTTTGCACTATAAGTCATGATTAATTATTATTTTAATTTTATTAGCACATATTAATTATATAATCATGTATTTGGTGTTTTTTATATGTATCCCATTGATCACTGATATTATCCTGCACAGCGCTTTATTTGTTGTGATTGGATTATCATTAATTGGGAGGGTTCTCCTGGCTGTTAAATTGCAGTGCATTATGGGTGTGAGTATGGTCACTGATGAAGTAACATATGAAACGCGTTTGACCAGCTTGCTGTTGCCTGTCTTTTACCCATGACATGCCTTTGATATGCCTGTGTATTTTTGGTATTAGCAATACAGCTTACATTATTGCATTACTCTGAGTCTGGGATTTTCTTGTGCCATTGATCACTTTTACCGGGTGCGTTGGTTGCTGAAAAAAAAAAAAAAAATATATATATATATATATATATATATATATATATAAATAAATATGTGTATGTAAACATGTGTACATATATGTGTATCTATGTGTTTATATGTATAAATATGTATCTGCACACATACATACAAATATATATATATATATATATATATGTATAAATATATACGGTATATATATATATATATATATATATATATATGTGTGTGTGTGTGTGTGTGTGTGTAAATTTGAAGGAATAGAACTGCTAGATGGGCTAATCCAGCACAGACTAATAAATAACATTAATTACAATTATTGCACTGTTATACAAAAATACATGAGGAGCCCCAAAATTTCTCAGCAAAAAGGATAACATTTTATTATACCCTATATCTCATAAACACAATTATATATACATGTATGCAGGATTACCTACCATACTAAACAAAAACATATGTGAGCAATCTTACGGCTAGATCACGAGTTTGGCGTTAGCCTTAAAAAGCAGCGTTGAGAGGTCCCAACGCTGCTTTTTAACGCCCGCTGGTATTACGAGTCAGGTACAGGTGCATCGCTCACTTTTCTTCCGTGACTCGAGGCTACCGCAAATCCCCTTACATCAATTGTGTATCCTATCTTTTTCATGGGATTTTCCTAACGCCGGTATTACGAGTCTTGGAAGAAGTGAGCGGTAGACTCTCTTCTGTCCAGACTCCTACCGCATATAAAAGTCAGTAGTTAAGAGTTTTATGGGCTAACGCCGGAACATAAAGCTCTTAACTAAAGTGCTACAAAGTACACTAACACCCATAAACTACCTATTAACCACTAAACTGAGGCCCACCCAACATCGCAAACACTATAATACATTTTTTTAACCCCTAATCTGCCGACCGGACATCAACGCCACCTACATTATAACTATGAACCCCTAATCTGCCTCCCCTAACATCGCCGACACCTACATTATATTTATTAACCCCTAATCTGCCGCCACCAATGTCGCCGCCACCTGCCTACAATTATTAACCCCTAATCTGCTGACCGGACTTCGCCGCCACTTTAATAAATTTATTAACCCCTAAACCGCCGCACTCCAGCCTCGCAAACACTAGTTAAATTGTATTAACCCCTAATCTGCCTGCACTAACATCGCCGACACCTACCTACATTTATTAACCCCTAATCTGCCACTCCCAGCGTCGCTGCTACTATATTAAAGGTATTAACCCCTAAACCTAAGTCTAAACCTAACCCTTACACCCCCCCCCCCCCCAAGTTAAATATAATTTAAATTAAAGGAAATTAATTTAACAAAATTAAATAAATTATTCCTATTTAAAACTAAATACTTAACGATAAAATAAACCCTAAGGCCTAGATTTGGAGTTTTGTCGGTAACGACCCGAAAAACTAACGCCGGCTTTTTTCTGTCCGCACCATAAAAATAACTCTGGTATCGAGAGTCCACATAAAGGCTGCGTTAGGCTCCAAAAAAGGAGCGTAGAGCATTTTTAACGCAGCTTCAACTCTCGATACCAGAGTTGCTTACGGACGCGGCCAGCCTCAAAAACGTGCTCGTGCACGATTCCCCCATAGGAAACAATGGGGCTGTTTGAGCTGAAAAAAACCCAAACACCTGCAAAAAAGCCGCGTTCAGCTCCTAACGCAGCCCCATTGTTTGCTATGCTGTAACCCTTCCTACGTCTGCACTTAACACTCTAACATGTACCCCGAGTCTAAACACCCCTAACCTTACACTTATTAACCCCTAATCTGCCGCCCCCCGCTATCGCTGACCCCTGCATATTATTATTAACCCCTAATCTGCCGCTCCGTAAACCGCCGCTACTTACATTATCCCTATGTACCCCTAATCTGCTGCCCCTAACACCGCCGACCCCTATATTATATTTATTAGCCCCTAATCTGCCCCCCTCAACGTCGCCTCCACCTGCCTACACTTATTAACCCCTAATCTGCCGACCGGACCTGAGCGCTACTATAATAAAGTTATTAACCCCTAATCCGCCTCACTAACCCTATCATAAATAGTATTAACCCCTAATCTGCCCTCCCTAACATCGCCGACACCTAACTTCAATTATTAACCCCTAATCTGCCGACCGAATCTCGCCGCTATTCTAATAAATGTATTAACCCCTAAAGCTAAGTCTAACCCTAATACTAACACCCCCCTAAATTAAATATAATTTAAATCTAACGAAATTAATTAACTCTTATTAAATAAATTATTCCAATTTAAAGCTAAATACTTACCTGTAAAATAAATCCTAATATAGCTACAATATAAATTATAATTATATTATAGCTATTTTAGGATTTATATTTATTTTACAGGTAACTTTGTATTTATTTTAACCAGGTACAATAGCTATTAAATAGTTAAGAACTATTTAATAGCTAAAATAGTTAAAATAATTACAAATTTACCTGTAAAAGAAATCCTAACCTAAGTTACAAATAAACCTAACACTAGACTATCAATAAATTAATAAAATAAACTACCTACAATTACCTGCAATTAACCTAACACTACACTATCAATAAATTAATTAAATACAATTGCTACAAATAAATACAATTAAATAAACTAGCTAAAGTACAAAAAATAAAAAAGAACTAAGTTACAAAAAATAAAAAAATATTTACAAACATAAGAAAAATATTACAACAATTTTAAACTAATTACACCTACTCTAAGCCCCCTAATAAAATAACAAAGCCCCCCAAAATAAAAAAATGCCCTACCCTATTCTAAATTACTAAAGTTCAAAGCTCTTTTACCTTACCAGCCCTGAACAGGGCCCTTTGCGGGGCATGCCCCAAGAAATTCAGCTCTTTTGCCTGTAAAAAAAAACATACAATACCCCCCCCAACATTACAACCCACCACCCACATACCCCTAATCTAACCCAAACCCCCCTTAAATAAACCTAACACTAAGCCCCTGAAGATCATCCTACCTTGTCTTCACCATACCAGGTTCACCGATCGGTCCAGAAGAGCTCCTCCGATGTCCTGATCCAAGCCCAAGCGGGGGGCTGAAGAGGTCCATGATCCGGCTGAAGTCTTCATCCAAGCGGGCCAGAAGAGGTCTTCCATCCGATTGAAGTCTTCATCCAAGCGGCATCCATCCGGAGCGAAGCGGCAGCATCCTGAAGACCTCCACCGCGGAACATCCATCCTGGCCGACGACTGAACGACGAATGACGGTTCCTTTAAATGACGTCATCCAAGATGGCGTCCCTCGAATTCCGATTGGCTGATAGGATTCTATCAGCCAATCAGAATTAAGGTAGGAATATTCTGATTGGCTGATGGAATCAGCCAATCAGAATCAAGTTCAATCCGATTGGCTGATCCAATCAGCCAATCAGATTGAGCTTGCATTCTATTGGCTGATCGGAACATTAGAAGAATGTTTTCTAATAGTTACCACACGGGACTTCTGGCAGACAGTTCCTAAGGTGGAGAGAAGAGTTTCTACTCTAGCTAAGCGTACCACTACCTCTGACGAGGACAGTTGTGCTTTTTAGATCCAATGGATAAAAAATGTTTATTCAACAGGGTTTTATCCTGCAGCCCCTTGCATACATTGCTTCTGTCACTGCTGCTGCGGCGTTCTGGATTGAGTCTCTTGATGAGGCTTTACAGTTAAGCGACTCCATTGGATGAATATATTTGACAAGCTTATGCTAGCCAATTCCTTTGTTTTCTGATGCCTTGTTCATTTGACTAGACTAACGGCTAAGAATTCTGTTTTTTACTATACTGGCGCGCAGAGCACTATGGCTTATATCATGGTCAGTTGTCGTGACTTTAATAAATAAGCTACTTAACTTCCCTTCAAGGGGCAGACCCTATTCGGGCCTGGTTTGAAGGAGATTATTGCTTATATCACTGGAGGAAAAGGTCATGCCCTTCCTCAGGATAGGTCTAAATCAAGGGCAAAAAAAAAAAAAGTCTAATTTTCGTACCTTTTAAAAACTTCAGGGCAGGTGTGGCATCCTCTTCCTCTAAGGCAAAACAAGAGGGAATTTTTGCTCAGTCCAAGGCGGTCTGGAGACAATCGGACCTGGAACAAAGATAAGCAGGCCAAGGAGCCTGCTGCTGCCTCTAAGGCAGCATGAAGGAACGGACCCCTATCCGGTAACGGATCCTATAGGGGGCAGACTTTCATTCTTTGCCCAGGCGTGGGCAAGAGATGCCCAGGATCCCTAGGCATTGGAATTTATATCCCAGAGATATCTTCTGGATTTCAAAGATTCCCCCCCAAAAAAGAGGAGATTTCGCCTTTCAAAATTATCTGCAAACCAGATAAAGAAGGAGGCATTCTTACATTGTGTACAAGATCCATCCAGTTCCAAGAGAGGAACAGGGACAGAGTTTTTACTCAAATCTGTTTGTGGTTCCCAAGGAGAGGGAACCTTCAGACCTTTTTTGGATCTAAAGATCTTAAACAAATTCCTCAGAATTCCGTCATTTAAGATGGAAACTATTCGTACCATCTTAACTATGATCCAGGAGAGTCAATAGAGGACTACAATGGATTTGAAGGATGCTTATCCTCACATTGTGATGCATAAAGATCACCATCGTTTTTCAGGTTTGCCTTTCTAGACAGGCATTACCAGTTTGTAGCTCTTTCCTTTGGGATATCTACAGCCCCAAGAATCTTTATGGAGGTTCTGGGGTCGCTTTGGCGGTCCTTAGACCGCGGGACATAGAAGTGGCCCCTTATTTAGACGACATCCTGATACAGGCGTCAAACATCCAAATTGCCCAGTCTCATATGGACGTAGTACTGGCATTTCTGAGATCACATGGGTGGAAAGTGAACAAGGAAAGAGTTCTCTATCCCCAATCTCAAGGGTTTCCCTCCTAGGGACTCTGATAGATTCTGTAGAAATGAAAATTTACCTGACGGAGTCCAGGTTGTCAAAGTTTCTAAATTTCTGCCGTGTTTTTTCATCCCATCCGCGCCCTTCGGTGGCTCAGTACATGAATGAAATCGGCTTAATGGTAGCGGCAAGGGACATAGTACCGTTTGCACGTCTACATTTCAGACCGCTGCAACTATGCATGCTCAGTCAGAGGAACGGGGATTACACAGATTTGTCCCCCTGTTAAACCTGGACCAAGAGACCAGAGATTCTCTTCTCTGGTGACTATGTCGGGTCCATCTGTCCAAGGGTATGACCTTCCGCAGGTCAGATGGGACAATTGTTACAATAGATGCCAGCCTTTTAGGTTGGGATGCAGTCTGGAACTCCCTGAAGGCTCAGGGATAGTGGACTTAGGAGGAGACCCTCCTTCTAATAAATATTCTGGAACTGGGAGTGATATTCCATGCTCTTCAGACTTGGCCTCAGTTAGCAACTCTGAGGTACATCATACTCAGTCGGACAATATACACGACTGTGGCTTACATCAGCCATCAAGGGGGAACAGAAGTTCCCTAGCGATGTTAGAAGTCTTACAATAATTCACTGGACAGAGACTCACTCTTGTCTATCAGCTATCCATATCCCAGGTGTTGAGAACTGGGAGGTGGATTTTCTAAGTCGTCAGACTTTTCTTCCGGGGGAGTGGGATTTCCTCCGGAGGTCAAGACCAAGCAGGAGAGGGCTTTGGTGTTTTTGACAGCGCCTGCGTAGCCACGCAGGACCTGGTATGCAGATCTGGTGGACATGTCATCCTTTCCATCACGGTCTCTGCTTCTGAGACAGGTCCCTCTACTTCAGGGTCCTTTCAACCATCTAAATAGAATCAATCTGAGATGGACTGCCTGGAGACTGAACGCTTGATGTTATCAAAGCATGGCTTCTCCGAGTCAGTCATTGATACCTTAATACAGACATGAAAGCCTGTCTCTAGGAAAATTGAACATAGATATGGTGTAAATATCTGATTGTTATGAATCCAAGGGTTACTCATGGAGTAAAGTCTGGATTCCCAGGATATTATCTTTTCTCCAAGATGTTTTTGAGAAAAGGGTTGTCAGCTAATTCCTTAAAAGGGGACAGATTTTTACTCTGTCTATTTTTTTGCACAAGCGTCTGGCAGGTATTCTAGACGTTCAGGCATTTGGTCAGGCTTTGGTTAGATCCAAGCCTGTGTTTAAAACTGTTGCTCCGCCATGGAGCTTAAACCTGATTCTTAAGGTTCTTCAAGAAGTTCCGTTTGAACCTTTTTTGTTCCATAGATATCAATCTTTATCTTGGAAAGTTCCTTTTGGGTAGCTAATTCCTCGACTCGTAGAGTCTCCAAGTTATCTGTGTTACAATGTGATTCTCCTTATCTGGTCCTTTGTACGGATAAGGTAGTCCTGCGTACCAACCTGGGTTTTTTCCTAAGGTGGTATCTAACAAGTACATCACTCAAGAGATAGTTGTTCCATGCTTGTATCCTAATCCTTCCTCAAAGAAGGAACGTCTATTACACAATATTGGACGTGGTTTGTGCTTTAAAGTTTTACTTACAAGCTACTACAGTTTTCATCAAACGTTTACCTTGTTTGTTGTCTATTCTGGACAGAGGAGAGGTCAAAAGACTTCAGCAGCCTCTCTGTCTTTTTGGTTAAAAAGCATAATTCATTTAGCTTATGAGACTGCTGGACAGCAGCCTCCTGAAGGGATTACAGCTCATTCTACTAGAGCTGTGGTTTTCACTTGGGCCTTTTTTAAATGTGGCTTCTGTTGAACAGATTTACAAGACGGAGTCTTGGTCTGCGCTTCATACTTTTCAAATTTAACAAATTTGATACCTTGCTTCTTCGGAGGCTATTTTTGGGAGAAAGGGTTTTTTACAGGCAGTGGTAACTTCCGTTTAAGTACCTGCCTTGTCCCTCCCATCATCCGTGTACTTTAGCTTTGGTATTGGTATTCCATAAGTAATGGATGATCCGTGGACTGGATACACTTAACAAGAGAAAACATAATTTATGCTTACCTGATAAATTTATTTCTCTTGTAGTGTATCCAGTCCACGGCCCGCCCTGTCACTTTAAGGCAGGCAATTTTTTCATTTGAACTACAGTCACCACTGCACCCTATGGTTTTTCCTTTCTCTGCATGTTTTCGGTCGAATGACTGAATATGGCAGTTAGGGGAGGAGCTATATAGCAGCTTTGCTGTGGGTGGACTCTTGCAGCTTCCTGTTGGGAAGGAGAATATATTCCATAAGTAATGGATGATCCGTGGACTGGATACACTACAAGAGAAATAAATTTATCAGGTAAGCATAAATTATGTTTTATATTGTAGCTATATTAGGATTTATTTTACAGGTAAGTATTTAGCTTTAAATTGGAATAATTTATTTAATAAGAGTTAATTAATTTCGTTAGATTTAAATTATATTTAACTTAGGGGGGTGTTAGTATTAGGGTTAGACTTAGCTTTAGGGGTTAATACATTTATTAGAATAGCGGCGAGATTAGGGGTTAATAATTGAAGTTAGGTGTCGGCGATGTTAGGGAGGGCAGATTAGGGGTTAATACTATTTATTATAGGGTTAGTGAGGCGGATTAGGGGTTAATAACTTTATTATAGTAGCGCTCAGGTCCGGTCGGCAGATTAGGGGTTAATAAGTGTAGGCAGGTGGAGGCGACGTTGAGGGGGGCAGATTAGGGGTTAATAAATATAATACAGGGGTCGGCGGTGTTAGGGGCAGCAGATTAGGGGTACATAAGGATAACGTAGGTGGCGGTCGGCAGATTAGGGGTTAAAAATTTTTTTTCGAGTGTCGGCGATGTGGGGGGACCTCGGTTTAGGGGTACATAGGTAGTTTATGGGTGTTAGTGTACTTTAGAGCACAGTAGTTAAGAGCTTTATAAACCGGCGTTAGCCCAGAAAGCTCTTAACTACTGACTTTTTTCCTGCGGCTGGAGTTTTGTCGTTAGATGTCTAACGCTCAATTCAGAAACGACTCTAAATACCGGAGTTAGAAAAATCCCATTGAAAAGATAGGATACGCAATTTACGCAAGGGGATCTGCGGTATGGAAACGTCGCGGCTGGAAAGTGAGCGTTAGACCCTATTTTGAGTGACTCCAAATACCGGCGGTAGCCTAAAACCAGCGTTAGGAGCCTCTAACGCTGGTTTTCACGGCTAACGCCAAACTCTAAATATAGGCCTTATAGCTACAATATAACTAATAGTTACATTGTAGCTAGCTTAGGATTTATATTTATTTTACAGGCAACTTTGTATTTATTTTAACTAGGTACAATAGTTATTAAATAGTTATTTAATAACTACCTAGCTAAAATAAGTACAAAATTACCTGTAAAATAAATCCTAACCTAAGTTACAATTACATCTAACACTACATTATCATTAAATAAATTACCTAAACTACCTACAATTAATTACAATTAAATTCAATAAACTAAATTAAAAAAAACACTAAATTACAGAAAGAAAATTACAAGAAGTTTAAACTAATTACACCTAATCTAAGCCCCTATAATAAAATAAAAAGCCCCCCAAAATAATAAAATGCCCTACCCTATACTAAATTACAAATAGCCCTTAAAAGGGCCTTTTGCGGGGCATTGCCCCAAAGTATTCAGCTCTTTTACCTGTAAAAAAAGAATACAATACCCCCCAACATTACAACCCACCACCCACACACCCCTACTCTAAAACCTACCCAATACCCCCTTAAAAAAAACCTAACACTACCCCATTGAAGATCACCCTACCTTGAGCCGTCTTCACCCAGCCGGGCACAAGTGGTCATCCGATCCATCCAGAAGTCTTCATCTGATGGGGCAGAAGAGGACATCCAGACCGGCAGAAGTCTTCATCCTATCCGGGCAGAAGAGGACATCCGGACCGGAAGAAGGCTTCATCCAAGCGGCATCTTCTATCTTCATCCATCCGACGAGGAGCAACTCCAACTTGAAGACATCCGGCGTGGAGCATTCTTCCAGCACGACGACTAACGACGAATGACGATTCCTTTAAATGACGTCATCAAAGATGGCGTCCCTCGAATTCCGATTGGCTTATAGGATTCTATCAGGAAAAATCTGATTGGTTGATTTAATCAGCCAATCGGATTGAAGTTCAATCCGATTGGCTGATTAAGTCAACCAATCGGATTTTTCCTACCTTAATTCCGATTGGCTGATAGAATCCTATCAGCCAATCGGAATTCGAGGGACGCCATCTTGGATGACGTCATATAAAGGAACTGTCATTCGTCAAGTAGTCGTCGTGCTGGAAGGAAGCTCCGCGCCGGATGTCTCCAAGTTGGAGTCGCTCCTCGTCGGATGGATGAAGATAGAAGATGCAACTTGGATGAAGCCTTCTCCCAGTCTGGATGTCCTCTTCTGCCTGGATAGGATGAAGACTTCTGCCGGTCTAGATGTCCTCTTCTGCCCCATCGGATGAAGACTTCTGGACGGATCGGATGACCACTTGTGCCCGGCTGGGTGAAGATGGCTCAAGGTAGGGTGATCTTCAATGGGGTAGTGTTAGGTTTTTTTAAGGGGGTATTGGGTGGGTTTTAGAGTAGTGGTGTGTGGGTGGTGGGTTGTAATGTTGGGGGGTATTGTATTCTTTTTTTACAGGTAAAAGAGCTGATTACTTTGGGGCAATGCCACGCAAAAGGCCCTTTTAAGGGCTATTTGTAACTTAGTATAGGGTAGGGCATTTTATTATTTTGGGGGGCTTTTTATTTTATTAGGGGGCTTAGATTAGGTGTAATTAGTTTAAACTTCTTGTAAAAAAAGAAATTCAGTGATTTAGTTTATTGAATTTAATTGTAATTAATTGTAGGTAGTTTAGGTAATTAGTTTAATGATAGTGTAGTGTTAGGTGTAATTGTAACTTAGGTTAGGATTTATTTTACAGGTAATTTTGTACTTATTTTAGCTAGGTAGTTATTAAATAGTTAATAACTATTTAATAACTATTGTACCTAGTTAAAATATATACAAAGTTGCCTGTAAAATAAAAATAAATCATTAGCTAGCTACAATGTTTTATCTGTAAGTATTTAGTTTTAAATAGGAATAATTTATTTAATTGTAGTTATTTTATTTAGATTTATTTAAATTATATTTAAATTATGGGGGTGTTAGGGTTAGACTTAGGTTTAGGGGTTAATAACTTTATTATAGTTGCGGCGACGTTGGGGGCAGCAGATTAGGGGTTAATAAATTTAATATAGTTGCTGTGACATTGGGGGGCAGATTAGGGGTTAATAAATATAATGTAGGGTTCGGCGATGTTGGGGGCAATAGATTAGGGGTTCATAAGTATAATGTAGGTGGCAGCAGTGTCCAGAGCGGCAGATTAGGGGTTAATAATATAATGTAGGTGGTGACGATGTCGGGGGGCAGATTAGGGGTTAATAAGTGTAAGATTAGGGGTGTTTAGACTCGGGGTTCATGTTAGCGTGTTAGGTGCAGACATAAATTTAATTTTCCCATAGGAAACAATGGGCTGCGTTAGGAGCTGAACGCTGCTTTTTTGCAGGTGTTAGTTTTTTTTTCACCCAGCTGAGCCCCATTGTTTTCTATGGGGAAATCATGCACAAGCACGTTTAGCCAGCTTACCGCTACCATAAGCAACGCTGGTATCGAGGTGAGATGTGGAGCTAAATTTTTTGCTCACTTTTCTGATGCTAACGCCGGCTTAAAGAAAACTCATAATACCAGCATTGTCTTAAGGAGGCGGTAAGAAAAAAAGGAGCGTTAGCACCGCACAGCCTTACCGACAAAACTCATGATCTAGGAGTTAGTTTTTAGAACAGTAATGGGCCCTTTAATTAACCATACTGGAATGTAAGTCCAGAATAATGCACCTTAAATGCAATTGGATACAATGTTATTAGATGTGAGTCATTAGTAAAGAATTATATCCAGTCGATATCCCCAGGATGAAACGTATGTTAATTATTGATGCAGAAGCAGTCCGTTTTTAAGCGTGAGTAGACAAACATAGCCACAGTTGGTTAACAGTCCTGCATTAGCTTGTTAGTCAAAATAGCATGCAAACAAAGATACTCCTCTCGGAGTGCATAGATGCTTATGTGAAAATGTTGGAAAATATGTTGATTGGTGTCTGCGCCCACATCTTTTATCTTTACCATCTTATGTTAAAGACACTAGGGATGTTTTGAAAAAACTTGATAAAATCAGTATCACCTCATCTACAATTTTGGTATCTATCTATGTGGAAGCCTTATATTCTTGCATCATACATAATTTAGGCATTGAGGCCTGTAAATATTATCTACTGCAAAATGGGCACCAGTATGAAAACCATACAAATTTTGTACTACAGTTACTCCATTTTTTATTGGAACATAATTATTTTGTATTTGATAAGAAACGTTATAGGCAATTAATGGGTACAGCAATGGGGGCATGTTGTGCCCCCACATATGCATGCCTATATTTAGGTATGTGGGAGGCTAATAAAATTATTGACATATCAGCATATTTTTAACCAATGATTGACTTAAGGACACGCTATATTGATGATGTCCTCCTTCTATGGAATGGCACGATTAATGATTTACATACTTTCATGAAGATCCTTAATAATAATAATTGGAACTTTAATTTTACCTATGAGTTCAGTGACAGTGAATTAACTTTTCTTGACTTAAAGATTATGAAGAGGGGAAATACTATTATCACTGAATCCCATAGAAAACCTACTGCAGCAAACACTTTGCTTTTAGCCAGTAGTTATCATCCAAAAAGCCAAATTGAGTCCATCCCTGTGGGTCAGTTTCTAAGACATCGTAGAAACTGCTCCACAGATGATGGATTCAAATATCATGCTATGGACCAGACAAAAAGATTCATAGCCAGGGGCTACCCCAATAAATGTATTAATGAAGGTTATAAAAGAGCTAAAGAATCAGTAGATTACACTTTATTATATAAAGATAAAGAGTGGAACAAACCAATAGTTAGATATATCTCAACTTATAATGACAGATGGCAGGACATTAGAGCTATACTTAAAAAAAACATTGGGATCGTCTCACTTTAGAATCAGATTTAAAAGAAATTGTGGGTGAATATCCATCACTAAGAGATAAAAAAGTACCTTCACTTAAAGATAAATTGGTTAATAGCCATTTCGTAAATGTCAGTTCTAATGTAAGTTAGTTAGCTAAAAAGAAAATGGAGAATGGATCCTTTATATGTAATAAATGCATTATTTGTAAATTTATGCTAAAAGGAAATAAAATTACCATTTTGCAAGGCAAATGTTTCAAGGTGAAAGGACACATAACTTGTAAAAGCAGTAGTGTGATATGCCTAGTGACCTGTACATGTCCCAAATTTTACATAGGGAAAACCTCGAGAGAATTCCATGAGAGAATAAAAGAACATAGGAGGGATATTTTACATGAACAAATAAAAACAAGTGGAGTTGCTAGACATTTTTTGGAGCAACATAACAGTCTAGATACGGCGGACCTAAGCTTGATGGGACTAGAATTAATTGATTTAAAGGATAGAGGGTGTGACATTGATAACCTGCTCCTAAAAGCAGAGTGTAAATGGATTTATAATTTAAATTCTTTAAAACCAAATGGTATCAATGAAGAGATAAATTATGCACTATTTCTCAATTAATGTCCATATTGAATTCAATGTCCAACCCCTAGTTTGTTGATCTTTATGAAATGTATATACAGTAAAATTTAAATTTGGTAATTGTGATGATCATGTATTTCCCGAAATTTCTATGTATAACTCTGAAGTTAAATTTGGTAATTTTGATGATCATGTACTTCCCGAAATTTCTATGTATAACTCTGAAGGTCAAATTGGTGCTTATGATACTTTGAATTAACTAACGAACTAAGCTACTTTTGTATAAACCCTAAAATTTGTACTATTTCATTATGTAGTGTATTTAAAAGCTTAGGATAATTTCTACGTGTATCTAACAACACTATTTACAATTTTTAAATGTAGAGGACCCCACTCTCTTTCAGCTATATATGTGTATATAAGTATATGCAGGGATGCAGCGTTATATAATTATTTAGAATTTCTATATTTTGAGATGACAATATTGTGAGCAAGTGAGCTGGTTTATTTCACCAAACCCATTTTAAGGAGGGTATAAAAGTTTGCCGACACTGTGTGAAAAGCATGATGCTTGAGAAAGCCCTAAACCAATGACAAGGGTGAAACGCGTGTATCACAGAAGTTACGTCCCTGTGTGTAAGGTGGCATGTTAAGGCAAATTTTTAGAAGGTAATGGGCCAGGGCTCACCTGGATACTAGAAAAAACCCTATTGACTGATGCAATCAGCCAATAGGATTGAAGTTCATTCCTATTGGCTGATCCAATCAGCCAATAGGATTGAGCTCGCATTCTATTTGGCTGATTGGAACAGCCAATAGAATGCAAGCTCAATCCTATTAGCTGATTGGTCAATAGGATTTTTTCTACCTTAATTCCGATTGGCTGATAGAATTCTATCAGCCAATAGGAATCTAAGGGACGCCATCTTGGATGACGTCACTTAAAGGAGCCTTCATTCGTCGGGTAGTCGTTGGATGAAGAGGATGCTCCGTGTCGGATGTCTTGAAGATGGTGCCACTCAGCATCGGATGGATGAAGATAGAAGATGCCGTCTGGATGAAGACTTCTGCCCGTCTGGAGGACCACTTCGCTTTGTTGAGGACTTCGGCCCAGTTGGATGAAAACTTCTGCCGCTTCCTTGAGGATGGATGTCCGGTCTTCAGAACTGTAAGTCGATCTTTAGGGGATTAGTGTTAGGTTTTTTTAAGGGTGTATTGGGTGGGTTTTATTTTTAGGTTAGGGTTTGGGCCTGCAAAAGAGCTAACTGCCCTTTTAAGGGCAATGACCATCCAAATGCCCTTTTCAGGGCAATGGGGAGCTTAGGTTTTTTAGATAGTATTTTATTTGGGGGGTTGGTTGTGTGGGTGGTGGGTTTAACTGTTGGGGGGTTGTTTGTTTTATTTTTTACAGGTAAAAGAGCTGATTACTTTGGGGCAATGCCCCGCAAAAGGCCCTTTTAAGGGCTATTGGTAGTTTACTTTAGGCTAGGGTTTTTTTTTGGGGGGAGGGGGCTTTTTTTATTTTGATACGGCTATTAGATTAGGTGTAATTAGTTTAAATATCTGTAATTTGTTTATTATTTTCTGTAATTTAGTGTTTGTTTTTTTTGTACTTTAGCTAATTTAATTTAATTTAATTTAGGTAATTGTATTTAATTTAGTTGATTTATTTAATTATAGTGAAGTGTTAGGTGTTATTGTAACTTAGGTTGGGTTTTATTTTACAGGTACTTTTGTATTTATTTTAGCTAGGTAGTTATTAAATAGTTAATGACTATTTAATAACTATTCTACCTATAAGTATAATGTAGGTGGTGGCGGTTTCTGGAGCGGCAGATTAGGGGTTAATAAATATAATGTAGGTGTCTGCGATGTCGGGGGCGGCAGATTAGGGGTTAATAAGTATAAGATTAGGGGTGTTTAGACTCGGGGTTCATGTTAGGGTTTTAGGTGTAAACATAAATTTTATTTCCCCATAGGAATCAATGGGGCTGCGTTAGTGAGTTTTACGCTGCTTTTTTGCAGGTGTTAGACTTTTTTCAGCCAGCTCTCCCCGTTGATTCCTATGGGGAAATCGTGCACAAGCACGTACGACCAGCTCACCGCTGACTTAAGCAGCGCTGGTATTGGAGTGCGGTAATGAGCAAAATTTTGCTGAACACTCACTTCTTGTCTTTTAACGACGGGTTTGTAAAAACTCGTAATACCAGCGCTGCAGGTAAGTGAGGGGTGAGAAAAAACTGCTTGTTAGCACCGCATAGCCTCTAACGCAAAACTCGTAATCTAGCCGAATGAATGCTCACATATGTTTTTATTTAGTATGGTAGGTAATCCTGCATACATGTACAGGGAGTGCAGAATTATTAGGCAAGTTGTATTTTTGAGGATTCATTTTATTATTGAACAACAACCATGTTCTCAATGAACCCAAAAAACTCATTAATATCAAAACTGAATAGTTTTGGAAGTAGTTTTTAGTTTGTTTTTAGTTATAGCTATTTTAGGGGGATATCTGTGTGTGCAGGTGACTATTACTGTGCATAATTATTAGGCAACTTAACAAAAAACAAATATATACCCATTTCAATTATTTATTTTTACCAGTGAAACCAATATAACATCTCAACATTCACAAATATACATTTCTGACATTCAAAAACAAAACAAAAACAAATCAGTGACCAATATAGCCACCTTTCTTTGCAAGGACACTCAAAAGCCTGCCATCCATGGATTCTGTCAGTGTTTTGATCTGTTCACCATCAACATTGCGTGCAGCAGCAACCACAGCCTCCCAGACACTGTTCAGAGATGTGTACTGTTTTCCCTCCTTGTAAATCTCACATTTGATGATGGACCACAGGTTCTCAATGGGGTTCAGATCAGGTGAACAAGGAGGCCATGTCATTAGATTTTCTTCTTTTATACCCTTTCTTGCCAGCCACGCTGTGGAGTACTTGGACGCGTGTGATGGAGCATTGTCCTGCATGAAAATCATGCTTTTCTTGAAGGATGCAGACTTCTTCCTGTACCACTGCTTGAAGAAGGTGTCTTCCAGAAACTGGCAGTAGGACTGGGAGTTGAGCTTGACTCCATCCTCAACCCGAAAAGGCCCCACAAGCTCATCTTTGATGATACCAGCCCAAACCAGTACTCCACCTCCACCTTGCTGGCGTCTGAGTCGGACTGGAGCTCTCTGCCCTTTATCAATCCAGCCACGGGCCCATCCATCTGGCCCATCAAGACTCACTCTCATTTCATCAGTCCATAAAACCTTATAAAAATCAGTCTTGAGATATTTCTTGGCCCAGTCTTGACGTTTCAGCTTGTGTGTCTTGTTCAGTGGTGGTCGTCTTTCAGCCTTTCTTACCTTGGCCATGTCTCTGAGTATTGCACACCTTGTGCTTTTGGGCACTCCAGTGATGTTGCAGCTCTGAAATATGGCCAAACTGGTGGTAAGTGGCATCTTGGCAGCTGCACGCTTGACTTTTCTCAGTTCATGGGCAGTTATTTTGCGCCTTGGTTTTTCCACACGCTTCTTGCGACCCTGTTGACTATTTTGAATGAAACGCTTGATTGTTCGATGATCACGCTTCAGAAGCTTTGCAATTTTAAGAGTGCTGCATCCCTCTGCAAGATATCTCACTATTTTTTACTTTTCTGAGCCTGTCAAGTCCTTCTTTTGACCCATTTTGCCAAAGGAAAGGATGTTGCCTAATAATTATGCACACCTGATATAGGGTGTTGATGTCATTAGACCACACCCCTTCTCATTACAGAGATGCACATCACTTAATATGCTTAATTGGTAGTAGGCTTTTGAGCCTATACAGCTTGGAGTAAGACAACATGCATAAAGAGGATGATGTGGTCAAAATACTAATTTGCCTAATAATTCTGCACTCCCTGTATATATAATTGTGTTTATGAGATATAGGTTATAATAAAATGTTATCCTTTTTGCTGAGAAATTTTAGGACTCCTCATGTATTTTTGTATAACAGTGCAATAATTGTAATTAATGTTATTTATTAGTCTGTGCTGGATTAGCCCATCTAGTTCTCTTCCTTCAAATTTACATAACATTTAAATTGGGCTCTATGCACTGGGACACCTGAGAGTATTTTGTAGTTCAGGTTTCCTATTACTTGAAACAGTACATCCTCGTAGAGCGGGTACATACTCTTTTAATGTACAGTATCTCACAAAAGTGAGTACATCCCTCACATTTTTGTAAATATTTTATTATATCTTTTCATGTGACAACACTGAAGAAATGACACTTTGCTACAATGTAAAGTAGTGAGTGTACAGCCTATATAACAGTGCACATGTGCTGTCCCCTCAAAATAACTCAACACAGCCATTAATGTCTAAACCGTTGGCAACAAAAGTGAGTACACCCCTAAGTGGAAATGTCCAAATTTGGCTTAATGTGTCAATATTTTGTGTGGCCACTATTATTTTCCAGCACTGCCTTAACCCTCTTGGGCATGGAGTTCCCCAAAGCTTTACAGGTTGCCACTGGAGTCTTCTTTCACTCCTCCAAGACGATATCACAGAGCTGGTGGATGTTAGAGACCTTGCGCTCCCCTACCTTCCATTTGAAGATGCCCCACAGATAATCAATAGGGTTTAGGTCTGGAGACGTGCTTGGCCAGTCCATAACCTTTACCCTCAGCTTCTTTAGCAAGGCAGTGGTCGTCTTGGAGGTGTGTTTGGGGTCGTTATCATTGTACACAATGTTTAGTACAGCAACTTAAAAGTGCAGTGCAAGTGAAGACAGGGTCCTGCCAAGTCCCCCCAATTCCAGCAATCGATATACATATGTCCACAGCACTGTGTCTTTCAAATCTCTTTATTCTCTGTAAATAACAGGTATATAAATAGCGATGTTTCGAGTGTTGCCACTCTTACTCATGCTAGTTACAAACTATCAAACACTGCTGCCCTCTACTGGTCATACATTAAAAACAT
The DNA here is from genome assembly GCF_027579735.1 of Bombina bombina. Lineage (NCBI taxonomy): Eukaryota > Metazoa > Chordata > Amphibia > Anura > Bombinatoridae > Bombina > Bombina bombina. The sequence goes on along the minus strand of NW_026512938.1, from coordinate 11,477 downwards.
TTAGTTACATATTATCATGTAATTAGAAATGTTTTTAATGTATGACCAGTAGAGGGCAGCAGATCCACCCAAAAGAGTGGTTGGCGCCAAACTGAGGGTTTTAAATTGCAGTGTTTGATAGTTTGCAACTAGCATGAGTAAGAGTGGCAACACTCAAAACGTTGCTGTTTATATACCTGTTATGTACAGAGAATAAAGAGATTTGAAAGACACAGTGCTGTGGACATATGTATATCGATTGCTGGGGTCGTTATCATGTTAGAATACTGCCCTGTGGCCCAGTCTCCAAAGGGAGGGGATCAGGCTCTGCTTTAGTATGTCACAGTACATGTTGGCATTCATGGTTCCCTCAATGAACTGTAGCTTCCCAGTGCCGGCAGCACTCATGCAGGACCAGACCATGACACTCCCACCACCATGCTTGACTGTAGGCAAGACACACTTGTCTTTGTACTCCTCACCTGGTTGCTGCAACACACGCTTGACACCATCTGAACCAAATAAGTTTATCTTGGTCTCATAGGACCACAGGGCATGGTTCCAGTAATCTATGTCCTTAGTCTGCTTGTCTTCAGCAAACTGTTTGCAGGCTTTCTTGTGCATCATCTTTAGAAGAGGCTTCCTTCTTGGGCAACAGCCATGCAGACCAATTTGATGCAGTGTGAGGCGTATTGTCTGAGCACTGACAAGCTGAGCCCCCCCCCCCCCACCCTTTCAACCTCTGCAACAATGCTGGCAGCACTCATACGTCTATTTCCCAAAGACAATTTCTGGTAATGACGCTGAGTATGTGCACTCAACTGCTTTGGTCGACCATGAAGAGATCCTGTTCTGAATGGAACCTGTCCTGTGAAACCACTGTATGGTCATGCCCACCGTATTGCAGCTCAGTTTCAGGGTCTTGGCAATCTTCCTATAGCCTAGGCCCTCTTTATGTAGAGTAACAATTCTTTTTTCAGATCCCCAGAGTTCTTTGCATGAGGTGCCATGTTGAACTTCCAGTGACCAGTATGAGAGCGTGTGAGAGTGATACCACCAAATTTAACCCACCTGCTCCTCATTCACACCTGAGACATTGTAACACATGACAACGGGAAGGGAAAGTGGCTAATTGGGGCCAATTTGGACATTTCCACTTAGGGGTGTACTCACTTTTGCTGCCAATGGTTTAGACATTAATGGCTGTGTGTTGAGTTATTTTGAGGGGACAGCAAATGTACACCGTTATACAGGCTGTACACTCACTACTTTACATTGTAGCAAAGTGTAATTTCTTCAGTGTTGTCACATGAAAAGATATAATAAAATATTTACAAAAATTTGAGGGGTGTACTCACTTTTGTGAGATACTGTGTGTGTATATATAGATAGATAGATAGATAGATAGATAGATAGATAGATACCTGTGCAAAAGTCTTAAGCCACCATTAGATTTGTTGTTAAAGCAATGGTATAATGACCATATATAATTATTTCTCAGTCTCTTTATTAGACTACAAGGTGGAAAATAGAGGATATTTATTTGCAGTATTGAAAAACAGATACAAATAAAAAAAACAGCTTCTATAGGCTAAAGTAGCAAGTATTTATTGTAACATTTCCTTACACGTGATCAATAGTAGGAACCTTTGCTCTCATAAACCTAAATGGAATGGAACCCTAATTCATGCCATTGCTAACACCTGTATTTGTCCAACTATTTCATGTCAAAATGACTGCTGGGAAAAAGGCATGCTTGAGTATTACATACGCTTGATAATGGAAGCTTGATAATAAGACCATATTTCAATCACATCATTTCATTCAAAATGTGAAAGATTACATAATTTGACAGACATAAAATCATACTTTTGTATCAGCAAGGCCACTCTCAAAAGGAAATCAGCAGACAAACTGCATACTCAAGATGTGGTGTTCAAGTTGTTATAAAGAAATTTTAAGAATCAGGAGAGGTCAAGGACAAAAAAAGGCCTGAAAGGCCAAGAAAGCTTTCAAAATCTGATGAGAAGTTTCTTAGAGTTTCTTACTTGAAAGACTGAAAGACCAGCAAGGACCTGGCTCACCATCTGGCATCTTCATCTGGATGCCAAGTTGACCATTCTACAGTCCAAGGAAGCTTGATCAGGAATAGTCTTTGTGGAAGGGTAGCAGCCAAGAAACCCCTTTTCGGAAGAGGATCAGGGTGAAAAGGCTAAACTATGCTAAAGCTCGCAAAGATTGGAATGAAGATCAGTGGAAAAGAGTATTATGAAGTAAGGAATCCAAGCTTCAAATTTTTTGGTCCAATCATCAACAATATGTGAGAAGAAGAGTAGGAGAGAGATGGAAGAATAAGTGCTTGCGACCTTCAGTGAAACATGGTAAAAGGTCTGATCTGGTTTGGGGCTGCATCTCTGCCAGTGGTGTTGGCAATATTGCCCAAATTGAAGGGATCATAATTGCTGAAAAATACAGACAGGTTTTAATTCATCATGCCATTCATTCTGGAAAGCACCTGATTGGAAATGGTTTTATTTTTCAGCATAATAGCTATCCCAAACACATTGCTAATGCAGTGAAATATTATATATATATATATATATATATATATATATATATATATATATATATATATATATATATATATATAATATTTGGAGAGAAAAACAGCTGATAAAAAATACAGTCATGGACTGGCCTCCACCGAGTCCAGACTTGAATATTATAGAGGCAGTATGGGATCACCTGGTCAGAGAAAGAAATAAAAGACAGCCTAAATCTAAAGAAGAACTCTGGGAAGTGCTGAAAGAAGCCTGGCATAATATACTAGAAGATTACTTCATAAAACTTCAGGACAGTTTCCTCAAAAGAGTTCAAGATGGTCTTAGTGCTAAGGGAGGTCTCATTAAATACTGAATTTTGCCTAAAGAAGCCATTTTGTTATGACAATGTTTTTTTTTATATATTTTGTGTACATATTTCCTGTATTTTCTTAATAAAGAGACCAAAAAATAAATATGGTTGGTCATTAAAACTTTGCTAAAACAACAGATCTAATGGTGGCCTAAGACTTTTGCACAGTACTGTATGTATATATATATATATATATATATATATATATATATATATATGCACAGTATATATATATATATATATATATATACAAAACACGGAAGGGAACTGCACTCTCATACCGGACCGGGTACACATCCCATGACCCTGCAACATGCTCAGGCCTGGGTGCCACTGGCACTCAAAGGAAGCTGTGCTGTCCCCAGAGCCACAAGCAGTTAACCCCAGACAGGTCTGGGTGCAAGAACCATAGGGAAAATTACAAAACAAATTAATACAACACACAGAGAAAACCCAGCACTCACTTACAAGCTCTCAGCTAAGATTTAAAAGCAAAAATGGAAAGGTTAGTCACCGCATCTGGCCAAATGGGACAAGCTCAGGTACCACGTCAAGGTCCTCTCCAATACCTGAGACCCTAAAACAGCCACACAATGCAAGCTTTCAAATCCAAACAAACTGAAAACAAGGGAAGGGTGCACAGGAATATGTAACCACCCTAGACATATACAAAACACGGAAGGGAACTGCACTCTCATACCGGACCGGGTACACATCCCATGACCCTGCAACATGCTCAGGCCTGGGTGCCACTGGCACTCAAAGGAAGCTGTGCTGTCCCCAGAGCCACAAGCAGTTAACCCCAGACAGGTCTGGGTGCAAGAACCATAGGGAAAATTACAAAACAAATTTGTGTGTTGTATTAATTTGTTTTGTAATTTTCCCTATGGTTCTTGCACCCAGACCTGTCTGGGGTTAACTGCTTGTGGCTCTGGGGACAGCACAGCTTCCTTTGAGTGCCAGTGGCACCCAGGCCTGAGCATGTTGCAGGGTCATGGGATGTGTACCCGGTCCGGTATGAGAGTGCAGTTCCCTTCCGTGTTTTGTATATGTCTAGGGTGGTTACATATTCCTGTGCACCCTTCCCTTGTTTTCAGTTTGTTTGGATTTGAAAGCTTGCATTGTGTGGCTGTTTTAGGGTCTCAGGTATTGGAGAGGACCTTGACGTGGTACCTGAGCTTGTCCCATTTGGCCAGATGCGGTGACTAACCTTTCCATTTTTGCTTTTAAATCTTAGCTGAGAGCTTGTAAGTGAGTGCTGGGTTTTCTCTGTGTGTTATATATATATATATATATATATATATATATATATATATATATATATATATATATATATATATATATATATATATATATACATATATATATATATTTATATTAAGGTTTTTTTTTTAAATGTTTGGACACACTATGTCCCTCAAAAGTTCCTTCTATACTTCTTATGTGCTCTAGTAGATGTTTTTTATATGATCTTTTTGTAAGTCCAATGTACTTTAGCTTACAGCTACATTCTGATAAGTAGACCACATAGGTTGACTTGCAGTTGGCAAGTTTATTGATGACACATTTTTTATTCGGAAGTACAGTACACTCCAAGTTACTTCTTTTGTGGATATTATGGGGTTGTATGCATGTTTACACCCCTCACAGTTTGCTCTATTACATTTATAGAAGCCTTTATTCGTTCCTCTTAACTAGTTTTTTTTATCTTGTCTGACTTAAGTTTGGTTGGAGCTACAATTTGTTTACTTTTGGGTTTACTCCTAAAATATTGGTCAGATATTTGTCCTGTTTTAACATAGGCCAGTGTTTCATTATAATTCTCTTTATTTCTGGAGCTGCCTCATTGTATGTCATAATCATACCCAAGGTGCTCTCATTTCGATTTCTCTTTTTATTATTTTTATTATGATTTTTATTAATGTTTTTATTTATGTTTTTATTATCATCATTTTTACCAGTACTATTGAAACTTCTCATTTTCTTGCCCATCAGTAGGTCATCTCTTTCTATGTTTCGAACCCTTTGTAATGATTGATTTATTAATGTACTTGGATATTTCTTTTGATCAAATTTGTTCTTCAATATTTGTGCTTCTCTATCGAAGTCCTTAATTTTTGAGCAATTACGCCTCAGTCTTTGAAACTAACTGTAAGGGATATTTCTTATCCATGACAGATAATGTCCACTGTCTGGTCTTTAATATCCGTTACAGTCAGTCTCTTTCCTATATGAGTAATGTCAAAAACTACAAGGAAGAAAGGCTATGGGAAGAAGGAAACAGAAAAAAGTAATACTATCCCAAGTCTAGACACAACACAGAAGGGGCCAATGGTTATAACAAAAATAGAAGAGCAGGTCCCAACCAATGAAATAGAAAAAATAGAGGAACACACTATTTTAAGAATAAAAATTAAAGTAATTATCACCATTTTTCTACACGTTATAAAGGCTTTCAAAGTAGACCACACTTCAAAAGAAGGGAAAATCAAGGGGAATATACCTCACCACAGGTACACAATGGATACAATGGGTATAGAAATACAGATCCCCTAAATGGAAGGAAATATTCCTACAATGAGGATAGAAACCTAAAATGGGGTGCTAATATCAAAAGTCAAGGGGAACATATAGGGAGACGTATTAACAGGATTTTTTTAGAAAGAGGAGCACAGCAAAATCATCAAAGAAGTTCTTCAGAAAATACTATAAAGGGGTCAAAGACTGAGATGTAATTGCTCAAAAATTGATGACCAATAGAGAAGCACAAATATTGAAGAACAAATTTGATCAAAAGAAATATCCAAGTACATTAAAAAATCAATCATTACAAAGGGTTAAAAACATGGAAAGAGATGACCTACTGATGGACAAGAAAATTTGAAGTTTTAATAGTACTGGTAAAAATGATGATAATAAAAACATAAATAAAAACATTAATAAAACGTGTAGAAAAATTGTGATAATTACTTTCATTTTTATTCTTAAAATAGTGTGTTCCTCTATTTTGTCTATTTCTTTGGTTGGGACCTAAACTTCTATTTTTGTTATAACCATTGGCCCCTTCTGTGTTGTGTCTAGACTTGGGATAGTATTACTTTTTTCTGTTTTCTTCTTCCCATACCCTTTCTTCCTTGTAGTTTTTGACAATACTCATATAGGAAAGAGACTGACTGTAATTGATATTTAAGAGCAGACAGTGGACATTATATGTCATGGATAAGAAATATCTCTTACAGTCAGTTTCAAAGACTGAGACATAATTGCTTAAAAATTAAGGACTTTGATAGAGAAGCACAAATATTGAAGAACAAATTTGATCAAAAGAAATATCCAAGTACATTAATAAATCAATCATTACAAAGGGTTAGAAACATGGAAAGAGATGACCTACTGATGGGCAAGAAAATGAGAAGTTTCAATAGTCCTGGTAAAAATGATGATAATAAAAACATAAATAAAAACATTAATAAAAATCATAATAAAAATAATAAAAAGGACAAATAGCTGACCAATATTTTAGGAGTAAACCCAAAAGTAACATTCAGAAAAAATAAAAATTTTAAACAAATTCTAGCTCCAACCAAACTTTGGACAGACAAGATTAAAAACAAACTTTTTAAGATAAACGAATAAAGGCTTCTATAAATGTAATAAAGCAAACATGCATAAAACCCCCCAAAAATCCAAAAAATAAGTAACTTTGAGTGTATTTGCGAATAAAAAATGTGTCATCAATAAACTTGCCAACTGTAAGTCAACCTATGTGGTCTACTTATTAGAATGTACCTGTAAGTAAATAATGTCTACTAAAGCACATAAGAAATGTTGAAGGAGGTTTTGAGTGGCATACTGTGTCCAAACATTTAAAAAAAAATCATAATAAAGATCCCTCTTATCTGAGGGGTACGGTCTTAGAATGTAAATTAACACCTAAAAAACAGAATTTATGCTTACCTGATAAATTACTTTCTCCAACAGTGTGTCCGGTCCACGGCATCATCCTTACTTGTGGGAATATCTCTTCCCCAACAGGAAATGGCAAAGAGTCCCAGCAAAGCTGGCCATATAGTCCCTCCTAGGCTCCGCCCACCCCAGTCATTCGACAGACGGACAGGAGGAAAAATATAGGAGAAACCATATGGTACCGTGGTGACTGTAGTTAGAGAAAATAATTCATCAGACCTGATTAAAAAACCAGGGCGGGCCGTGGACCGGACACACCGTTGGAGAAAGTAATTTATCAGGTAAGCATAAATTCTGTTTTCTCCAACATTGGTGTGTCCGGTCCATGGCGTCATCCTTACTTGTGGGAACCAATACCAAAGCTTTAGGACACGGATGAAGGGAGGGAGCAAATCAGGTTACCTAAACGGAAGGCACCACGGCTTGCAAAACCTTTCTCCCAAAAATAGCCTCCGAAGAAGCAAAAGTATCAAATTTGTAAAATTTGGCAAAAGTGTGCAGTGAAGACCAAGTCGCTGCCTTACATATCTGATCAACAGAAGCCTCGTTCTTGAAGGCCCATGTGGAAGCCACAGCCCTAGTGGAGTGAGCTGTGATTCTTTCAGGAGGCTGCCGTCTCGTAAGCCAATCGGATGATGCTTTTAAGCCAAAAGGAAAGAGAGGTAGAAGTCGCTTTTTGACCTCTCCTTTTACCAGAATAGACGACAAACAGAGAAGATGTTTGTCTGAAATCTTTTGTAGCCTCTAAATAGAATTTTAGAGCACGGACTACGTCCAAATTGTATAACAAACGTTCCTTCTTTGAAACTGGATTCGGACACAAAGAAGGTACAACTATCTCCTGGTTAATATTCTTGTTAGAAATAACCTTTGGAAGAAAACCAGGCTTAGTACGCAAAACTACCTTATCTGCATGGAACACCAGATAGGGCGGAGAACACTGCAGAGCAGATAACTCTGAAACTCTTCTAGCAGAAGAAATAGCAACCAAAAACAAAACTTTCCAAGATAATAATTTAATATCTATGGAATGTAAAGGTTCAAACGGAACCCCTTGAAGAACTGAAAGAACTAGATTTAGACTCCAGGGAGGAGTCAAAGGTCTGTAAACAGGCTTAATCCTAACTAGAGCCTGAACAAATGCTTGAACATCTGGCACAGCCGCCAGTCGTTTGTGTAGTAAAACAGATAAAGCAGAAATCTGTCCCTTTAGAGAACTCGCAGATAATCCTTTCTCCAAACCTTCTTGCAGAAAGGAAAGAATCTTAGGAATTTTTATCTTATTCCATGGGAATCCCTTGGATTCACACCAACAGATATATCTCTTCCATATTTTATGGTAAATCTTTCTAGTTACCAGTTTTCTGGCCTGAACCAGAGTATCTATCACAGAATCTGAAAACCCACGCTTTGATAGAATCAAGCGTTCAATCTCCAAGCCGTCAGCTGGAGGGAGACCAGATTTGGATGTTCGAATGGACCCTGAACAAGAAGGTCCTGTCTCAAAGGTAGCTTCCATGGTGGAACCGATGACATATTCACCAGGTCTGCATACCAAGTCCTGCGTGGCCACGCAGGAGCTATCAAGATCACCGAGGCCCTCTCCTGTTTGATCCTGGCTACCAGCCTGGGAATGAGAGGAAACGGTGGAAACACATAAGCTAGGTTGAAGGTCCAAGGTGCTACTAGTGCATCTACTAGAGTCGCCTTGGGATCCTTGGATCTGGACCCGTAGCAAGGAACCTTGAAGTTCTGACGAGACGCCATCAGATCCATGTCTGGAATGCCCCATAATTGAGTCAACTGGGCAAAGATCTCCGGGTGGAGTTCCCACTCCCCCGGATGGAATGTCTGACGACTCAGATAATCCACTTCCCAGTTTTCCACACCTGGGATGTGGATCGCAGATAGATGGCAGGAGTGATCCTCCGCCCATTGTATTATTTTGGTCACTTCTTTCATCACCAGGGAACTCCTTGTTCCCCCCTGATGATTGATATACTCAACGGTCGTCATGTTGTCTGAGACTCTTCCCGAGACCATAGTCCCTGAGCTTTCAGGGATTCCCAGACCGCGCCCCAGCCCACTAGACTGGCGTCGGTCGTGACAATGACCCACTCTGGTCTGCGGAAGCTCATTCCCTGGGATAGGTGGTCCAGGGTCAGCCACCAACGGAGTGAATCTCTGGTCTTCTGATCTACTTGAATCACTGGAGACATGTCTGTATAGTCCCCATTCCACTGTTTGATCATGCACAGTTGTAATGGTCTTAGATGAATTTGTGCAAAAGGAACTATCTCCATTGCTGCAACCATCAACCCTACTACTTCCATGCACTGAGCTATGGAAGGACGTGGAACAGAGTGAAGAACTTGACAAGTGCTTAGAAGTTTTGACTTTCTGACATCTGTCAGAAAAATCCTCATTTCTAAGGAATCTATTATTGTTCCCAAGAAGGGAACTCTTGTTGACTGAGACAGAGAACTTTTTTCTATGTTCACCTTCCATCCATGAGATCTGAGAAAGGCCAGAACGATGTCTGTATGAGCCTTTGCTTTTGAAAGGGAGGACGCTTGTATTAGAATGTCGTCCAAGTATGGTACTACTGCAATGCCCCTCGGTCTTAGAACCGCTAGAAGGGACCCGAGTACCTTTGTGAAGATCCTTGGAGCAGTGGCTAATCCGAATGGGAGGGCCACAAACTGGTAATGTTTGTCCAGAAAGGCGAACCTTAGGAACTGATTATGTTCTTTGTGGATAGGAATATGTAGGTACGCATCCTTTAGATCCACGGTAGTCATAAATTGACCTTCCTGGATAGTGGGTAGAATCGTTCGAATGGTTTCCATCTTGAACGATGGTACCCTGAGAAATTTGTTTAGGATCTTCAAATCCAAAATTGGTCTGAAGGTTCCCTCTTTTTTGGGAACTACGAACAGGTTTGAATAAAATCCCATTCCTTGTTCCGTTATTGGAACTGGGTGTATCACTCCCATCTTTAGTTGAAATAATTTTTATTGAGAGCATTACAGCATAAGATAAAGAAAAACAGATATTACAACTGTACAAGCCACTACCGGCTCACCCGTCAGTGGGTGTTACAAATCAGTAAATCTTGTTGGCATATACAAAAATCCCCTCTTTCAGGCAGACCAACAGTGGCCAGACCTAATGCACCCTTTCTTTATTTTTGAAGAAAAATAAAACCCAAAAAGAAATATATAAAACAAAAAAAAAAGGAAACAGTAGTGGATAACAACATTAACAAATCAGATCACTGTGTACTCAACTCCCCCCTCCTCTCCTGTGACTCCTAAACCATGTCATAAGCTAGTCATAAGCTTAAATATGTAATTATCTCCAAATCCATCCCCTTCCTGAAATTCAATGAGGATCACCACTAGATCCCCTCATAATCCAGTAGAACCAAAGCTTACTGAAAGTTTCTATCTTGTTTTGTAGGTGGGCTGCTGTCTCGTGCATGGCATACACATTTGAGATTTTATTAATGATCTCTGACCAATCTGGGACCCCCACCTTCCAGTGTTTGGCGATTGAGGTCCTGACTATTGTGAAGATAATTCTAAAAAAGGTATTGATGTGAGAGTTATAGTTCTTGTTTCTAATATTTAGTAGTGCCTGCGGGGCAGTGACTTCAATGTGGTCCCCTAGCAAGTTGGATAAGAGATTTGAAGTCTGCCTCCAGATAACTTGAACTTTGTGGCACTCCCACCACATATGTATGTAGGTTCCCTTAATTTTACACCCTCTAAAACAGAAGTTGGAGCCCCCCTTGGTAGAGTGCGCTAGTCTCTCAGGTGTCAGGTACCATCGGAACACCGACTTAAGGCTATTCTCCCTAAGGTCTGCACTCAACAAACCTTTACTTACTTCATATGTTATACTATACCAATCTTCTCCTGTAAGCTCAATACCCAAGTCTCTTTCCCATCTGCTAACTATGGGTGGCATACTCTTAATGTTAGCTGATTGAATAGCTTGATACATATGTGAGATGGCTTGTTTGGGCCTAGTAATTGCGCTACATTGCCTCCCAAGTGTAGTTGGCTGGTTCTCCCTTCCCTTAAGGGTATACGAACGGATAACAGCAGAGATCTGCAAGTATATGAACCAGTGTAGGGGGTAGGGATTAATCTTTTCCTGTAATTGTATGAATGTGAGTATAGAGCCTCTCTGCAAAAAATCTGCTACCCTGTATAGGCCTTTGTTCTCCCATTTGTCTATGTGAATGTGGCAATCTCCTGAAAGTAAATATTTTAGTGGTCTTATGAGAGTATGTTCTGGAATTAACTTATGTGTATACATTGATTTGTTCCACTGTTTATGAGAGATCAAAAGTGCTTGTGGTTTAAAGCCCCCTGGGGCCTTCCATATCTCCCTCTTCCAAAGTGCATCTTCTGGGGAGCTCAGTCCCCCCATGGATGTTTCCAAAGTTGGCCAAACAATATCGCAACCTCGTCTCCCTAATGTAGAGGTCTGAGTTAACCTAGCTGCCTGATAGTAATCCCATAGGTTTGGTAGGCCTATTCCCCCCAGTTGCCTATGTCTTGTGAGTAGAAGACCAGATATTCTCGCATGTTTTCCTCCCCTCAGATAAG
>NW_026512937.1:0-104680 GCF_027579735.1 Bombina bombina | reverse complement strand
TAATAATACAAATTAATACACATACACAATGTTGTATCATTACAGTAACATATAAACAACATAAATATAACTTAGCTCTAAATGTGCTATCATCTCCTCACCTATAGTGCAAAAACTAAAAAGCAGTCAAATCTAATACTTCATTTAGGCCAGAGGGAAACAAGGATTGGAAACGATATATCCAAAAGGTTTCCCTCTGGTGTAAACGAGTAGATCTATTGTGTCCAGATGTTTGTGGAATACTCTCCAAAGGGGTAATTTTAAATGTATTATAATTTCGATTATGTTGATTGTGCTATGTCTGGAGAGACTGTGCTTCATGGAACATTTTTTTAGATTGTGCAAATGTTCACTCCATCTGGTTCGCACCTTTCTAAATGTGCGGCCCAAATATTTTGAACCACACTCACAGGTTAGAACATATAACGAAGTCTGAGTTACAGCTAAGATGTGATTTGATGTTGATTACCTCTCCTGTGGTGTTACATGTGATTGTTTTGTTCCCATGGGTGATGTATTTGCACATCAGGCATCTAGGTTTGTTACACCTAAAAGATCCCAACTTGCCTTGATGTATACCTAGATTTTTCTTTGTTCCATTGTGAATATTTCTTTTACAAGATACGATGAGTCCACAGATTTCATCCTTACTTGTGGGATATCGCCTCCTGGTCAGCAGGAGGAGGCAAAGAGCAGCAGAGCTGTATATATAGCTCCTCCCCTCCTCACACCCCAGTCATTCTCTTTGCCTGTGTTAGTGATAGGAAGAGGCAAAGTGAGGTGTTAGTTATGGATTCTTCTATCAAGAGTTTATTATTTTTAAAAGTAGTGCCTGAGTGTACTGCTTTGTTCAGGGGTGTAGCCTAGACCAGATCAGTCTCTTCAGTAACAAGAGAAGCATTTGGTGGCTTTAAGGCAATGGGAACTGGTGGGCTTATATTCTCACTGCGCCTCCCATACTGAGTGCTGCCCTTCAGAATATGGTCTTAGCAAATATTAACTAAGGCCCTGTATGTTTCCACAGAACTGGAGGAGGGAGAAGACCTGTTGATCCTGTGGGACCGATCATGCTGTCGCTCAGCATAGAGGTATGTACAGCTCTTTTGTTTTTCTGGGACAGTTCTACCTCAGAAATGGCTGTGTGTATAATACCTTTTTTGTAGTGGTGTAATGTACCCTTATTGTAAGGGTTCCCCTATTTACTATGTACCACTCAGCTTTCCCATAGCAGGTTATGGCATTGTGGTGAGGAGACACGACTAGGAGCTATATTGTGAAGAGGACTCCTACTGTGACATGTTGCCTATTTCCATATATCGCCTATATAGGAGACGGTAACACTGTCTCACATTGACTCACATTGACTCAGGCAGGACATGCCCCTGATCCGGGACCGATCTTGTGGAGGGCGATTTTCCGTCCTTGCTCAGGATTGGGTTGAGATCTTTGGGATTCCTGGGAAATCTGCAGGGCAGTTAATAGGAGACGACCCGTCCTTGCATTGTGTAGAGGTCTCTCCTCCCTGAGTGTCTTGTTCCACTCCGGTACTGGAGCTGGAGCAGGTTGTTTTATTTAAATTTATTTGTGGTTCCCACAATAAAAGAGGGAATCTTTAGATCAGTATTAGACCTTAAGAGTCTGAGCAAGTTTCTCATAGTTCCTCGCGGGATGGAGACTATTTGTACCATTCTTTGATCCAGTGGGTCAATTTCTGTCTACAGTGGATTTAAAGGATGCTTATCTTCATGTTACTATCCACAGATATCGTCACAAGTTCCTGAGGTTTGCCTTTCTGGACAAATATTCTAGGTTTGTGTTTATCCTTTTCAGTCTGGCCTCGACGCCCAGACTTTCACAAACGTGCTGGGATCTTATTGGCGGTGCTAAAGCCGCGGGGCTTCACGGTGGCGCGTTCTCTGGACAATATAATGGTCCATGCGTCGTCCTTTCAACTGGCAGGTTCCATACCATCCTGGTGCTTTCCTTCCTACGGACCCACGAGTGGAAGGTGAGCCTGGAATAGAGTTTGTAGGTTCTTCAGATAAGAGTACCCTTTCTGGGAACCCTAATTGATTCTGCTTCAATGAGGTTTTTTCTGACGGAGATCAGCAAACTATAAATTCTATATACATTTCGAACTGTTTCAGTCCAATCCTCGTACGTCCGTGACTCAGTGCATAGAGGTTATCAGATTGATAGTGGCGACAATGGCCATCGTTCCGTTTGATCATTTTTGTTTCAGGCCTCTGCAACTGAGCATGTTCAAGCAGTGGAATGGAGATTATACAGATCTGTTTCCTCAGATTTATCTGGATTGAGAGACAAAGGTCTCTCCTTTATGGTGGTTGTCACTAGATCATCTATCCCAGGGGACATGCTCCATAGACCCTCATGGATGATAGTGGCAATGGATGCTAGCCTGATTGGATGGGGAGCAGTCTGGAATTCCTTGAGGGCCCAGGATGTGTGGACTCGAACGGAGTCTCTACTTTCCATCAATATCCTGGAGTTGAGAAGCAATATTCAATTCGTTTCAGGCTTGGCCTCAGTTGGCTTCAGCCGCATTTATCAGATTCCAGTCGGACAACATTAGAACTGTAGCCTACATCCATCATCAGGGAGGAACGAGGAGTTCCTTAGCGATGACAGAAGTAGCCAAGATCATTCAGTGGGCGGAGGCTCACTCTTGTTATCTGTCGGCAATCCACATTCCAGGAGGGGAAAACTGGGAAGCGGATTTTCTGAGCAGACAGCATTTTCATCCGGGGGAATGGGAACTCCATCCGTAGGTATTTGCCAATCTGATTCTCAGATGGGGCAGGCCGGAGTTGGATTTTATGGCGTCTCGTCAGAATGCAAAGCTTCCGAGATACGGGTCCAGGTCCAGAGATCCCCAGGCCGAACTGATAGATGCCTTGGCAGTGCCTTGGTCATTCTACCTAGCTTATGTGTTCCCTCCATTTGCTCTCCTTCCCCGGGTGATTGCTCGAGTCAAACAGGAGAGGGCTTTGGTGATCCTCAGCGCTCCTGCGTGGCCTCGCAGGACTTGGTATGCCGATCTGGTGGAAATGTCATCTCATCCACCATGGAAACTTCCATTGAGGGAAGACTTTCTCATTCATCACCCGACTCTAATTTCTCTGCAGCTAACTGCTTGGAGATTGAACGCTTAATTTTATCTAAGCGAGGGTTCTCTGATTCGGTTATTGATACCTTGATTCAGGCACATAAGCCTGTTACTAGAAAGATTTACCATAAGATATGGCGCAAATATCTTTTTTGGTGCAAATCCAAGGGCTACTCATGGAGTAGGGTTAGGATTCCCAGGATTTTATCTTTTCTCCAAGAAGGATTGGAGAAAGGGTGTCAGCAAGTTCCTTAAAGGGACAGATTTCTGCTTTGTCTATTTTGCTTCAACTTCTGGCAGATGTTCAATCTTTTTGTCAGGCTCTGACTAGAATCAGGCCCGTGTTTAGACCAATTTCTCCTCCTTGGAGTTTGAATTTTGTTCTTGAAGTTCTTCAAGCGGTTCTGTTTGACCCTATGTATTCCATAGATATTAAGTTATTATCTTGGAAAGTTTTATTTTTGGTTGCTATTTCTTCTGCTCGAAGAGTATCTGAGTTTTCAGCATTACAATGTGATTCTCCTTATCTTATTTTCCATTCTGATAAGGTGGTGTTATGTACCAAACCTGGTTTCCTTCCTAAGGTTGTTTCTAATAAGAATATTAATCAGGAAATTGTTGTTCCTTCCTTGTGTCCTAATCCTTCTTCTAAGAAGGAGCGTCTGTTACATAGTTTGGACGTGGTCCGTGCCTTGAAGTTTTACTTACAGGCCACTAAGGATTTTCGTCAATCATCTTCTTTGTTTGTCGTTTTTTCAGGGAAATGTAGGGGTCAGAAAGCTACGGCTACCTCTCTTTCTTTTTAGTTGAACAGCATAATCCGTTTTGTATATGAGACTGCTGGACAGCAGCCTCCGGAACAAATTACGGCTCATTCCAATAGGGCTGTAGCTTCCTCATGGGCATTCACACATGATGCTTCAGTTGAACAGATTTGCAAAGCTACGACTTGGTCGTCTCTTCACACTTTTTCCATATTTTACAAATTTGATACTTTTGCCTTGTCTGAGGCTGTTTTTGGGAGACAAGTTATTCAAGCAGTGGTGCCTTCCGTTTAGGTTCCCTGTCTTGTCCCTCCCTTTTCATCCGTGTCCTATAGCTTTGGTATTGTATCCCACAAGTAAGGATGAAATCCGTGGACTCATCGTATCTTGTAAAAGAAAAGGGAAATTTATTCTTACCTGATAAATTTGTTTCTTTTACGATACAATGAGTCCACGGCCCACCCTGTTTTTTGTAAGACAGGTATTTTTATTTTTTTGCTAAACTTCAGTCACCTCTGCACCTTGGCTTTCCTTTCTCTTCCTAACTTCGGTCGAATGACTGGAGTGGGAGGGAGGGGAGGAGCTATATATACAGCTCTGCTGTGGTGCTCTTTGCCTCCTCCTGCTGACCAGGAGGCGATATCCCACAAGTAAGGATGAAATCTGTGGACTCATCGTATCGTAAAAGAAACAAATTTATTACGTAAGAATACATTTCTCTTTTTTCTTAGAGACTACCACCTTGCTAGGTGCAAGTTTTTGTCTCAATGTAGGTGCCAGTCTGAATACTAGTCTCTGTTTTTTTTCCAAAGTCCCCTTAAGGTAAGGGTCTTTGAGAATTATAGGCCAATGGGTGTTCATAATTTTCCTGATGTGTCTCTGATCTGTATTGAATTGTGTAATGAATGCTGGTTTCTGCAAAGAAGAATTTTCCTGGTTATCTTTAAATTTGGCTCTTGGGGCTAAAATCGATGTTCTATCCAAGTTTTTTGCCTTATTATAACTATACAGAATTAAATGGTTAGGGCAGCCCTTCTCTCTAAATCTTTCAATCAAGATCTGGGATTGATTTTCATAGAGATCCATCCACAATTTCTACGGATTGGCTATAGGGGATGTTTGTCTTCCAACTATTCAAATGATTTTTCTCAAAATGCAAAAAGTTGTTAGTGTCAACACTCTTGAAATAGGTGGAAGACAAAACACCCCCATTAGGACCCCACTCCAGGACCACATCCAAATATTCTATTCTATCTCGCTGTATATTGTGTGTGAATGACAGACCCATTGTATTATTAAGGCCATTCACAAATTGGACCACAGTGTCCAGGGAACCCTCCCAAATAAACAACAGGTCATCTCTATGGCGACTATAGAATTCCAGGTTTGCCCCCCATTTTGAGTTGTAGATATATTGATCTTCGAAAACTCCCATAAACAAGTTGGCATAACTGGGGGCGAACCTGGTACCCATGGCCGTCCCCTTTGTCTGCAAATAAAACTCATCTAGAAACTGAAAATAGTTGTGAGATAAAATAAGAGATGAATTGTAGTATGAAGTCCTGTTGAACAATGGGTAAATAGATATCATTATCCAAAAAAGTACGTGTGGCCTCTATTCCTAGTTTATGATCAATATTGGAATAAAGGGCCCCAACATCACAAGTGATCCAAAAACATTCGTCTTTCTTTCGAATGTCTGACAGTTTATTTAATAGATCTGTTGTATCCCTTATATAAGATGTCAAATTAACAACATATTTCTCCAACATAGGTGTGTCCGGTCCACGGCGTCATCCTTACTTGTGGGATATTCTCCTCCCCAACAGGAAATGGCAAAGAGCCCAGCAAAGCTGGTCACATGATCCCTCCTAGGCTCCGCCTTCCCCAGTCATTCTCTTTGCCGTTGTACAGGCAACATCTCCACGGAGATGGCTTAGAGTTTTTTAGTGTTTAACTGTAGTTTTTATTATTCAATCAAGAGTTTGTTATTTTAAAATAGTGCTGGTATGTACTATTTACTCTGAAACAGAAAAGAGATGAAGATTTCTGTTTGTAAGAGGAAAATGATTTTAGCAACCGTTACTAAAATCGATGGCTGTTTCCACACAGGACTGTTGAGAGGAATTAACTTCAGTTGGGGGAAACAGGGAGCAGACTTTTGCTGCTTGAGGTATGACACATTTCTAACAAGACAATGTAATGCTGGAAGCTGTCATTTTCCCTATGGATCCGGTAAGCCATTTTTATTACATGAAGAGAAAAAAGGGCTTCACAAGGGCTTTTAAGACTGTAGACATTTTCTGGGCTAAAACGATTTATATATAAGCATATTTTATACTCCATAGCCTTGAGGAATTATTTTAATCTTGGGAACTATGTAAAATAACCGGCAGGCACTGTATTGGACACCTTATTCTCTAGGGGCTTTCCCTAATCATAGGCAGAGTCTCATTTTCGCGCCTCTATTGCGCACTTGTTTTTGGGAAGCATGACATGCAGATGCATGTGTAAGGAGCTCTGATACATAGAAAAGACTTTCTGAAGGCGTCATTTGGTATCGTATTCCCCTTTGGGCTTGGTTGGGTCTCAGCAAAGCAGATACCAGGGACTGTAAAGGGGTTAAATATAAAAACGGCTCCGGTTCCGTTATTTTAAGGGTTAAAGCTTCCAAATTTGGTGTGCAATACTTTTAAGGCTTTAAGACACTGTGGTGAAATTTTGGTGAATTTTGAACAATTCCTTCATACTTTTTCACATATGCAGTAATAAAGTGTGTTCAGTTTAAAATTTAAAGTGACAGTAACGGTTTTATTTTAAAACGTTTTTTGTACTTTGTTATCAAGTTTATGCCTGTTTGACATGTCTGAACTACCAGATAGACTGTGTTCTGTATGTGGGGAAGCCAAGGTTCCTTCTCATTTAAATAGATGTGATTTATGTGACACAAAATTTAGAGAAAATGATGCCCAAGATGATTCCTCAAGTGAGGGGAGTAAGCATGGTACTGCATCATCCCCTCCTTCGTCTACACCAGTCTTGCCCACACAGGAGGCCCCTAGTACATCTAGTGCGCCAATACTCCTTACTATGCAACAATTAACGGCTGTAATGGATAATTCTATCAAAAACATTTTAGCCAAAATGCCCACTTATCAGCGAAAGCGCGACTGCTCTGTTTTAGAAAATACTGAAGAGCATGAGGACGCTGATGATATTGGTTCTGAAGTGCCCCTACACCAATCTGAGGGGGCCAGGGAGGTTTTTGTCTGAGGGAGAAATTTCAGATTCAGGGAAAATTTCTCAACAAGCTGAACCTGATGTGATTACATTTAAATTTAAATTGGAACATCTCCGCGCTCTGCTTAAGGAGGTGTTATCTACTCTGGATGATTGTGAGAATTTGGTCATTCCAGAGAAATTATGTAAAATGGACAAGTTCCTAGAGGTCCCGGGGCCCCCCGAAGCTTTTCCTATACCCAAGCGGGTGGCGGACATTGTAAATAAAGAATGGGATAGGCCCGGTATACCTTTCGTCCCTCCCCCCATATTTAAGAAATTGTTTCCTATGGTCGACCCCAGAAAGGACTTATGGCAGACAGTCCCCAAGGTCGAGGGGGCGGTTTCTACTCTAAACAAACGCACCACTATACCCATAGAAGATAGTTGTGCTTTCAAAGATCCTATGGATAAAGAATTAGAGGGTTTGCTTAAAAAGATGTTTGTTCAGCAAGGTTACCTTCTACAACCAATTTCATGCATTGTTCCTGTCACTACAGCAGCGTGTTTCTGGTTCGATGAACTAGAAAAGGCGCTCAATAATAATTCTTCTTCTTATGAGGAGATTATGGACAGAATTCATGCTCTCAAATTGGCTAATTCTTTCACCCTAGACGCCACTTTGCAATTGGCTAGGTTTAGCGGCGAAAAATTCTGGTTTTGCTATTGTGGCGCGCGAGCGCTTTGGCTAAAATCTTGGTCAGCGGATGCGTCTTCCAAGAACAAATTGCTTAACATTCCTTTCAAGGGGAAAACGCTGTTTGGCCCTGACTTGAAAGAGATTATCTCTGATATCACTGGGGGCAAGGGCCACGCCCTTCCTCAGGATAGGTCTTTCAAAGCCAAAAATAAACCTAATTTTCGTCCCTTTCGCAGAAACGGACCAGCCCCAAGTGCTACGTCCTCTAAGCAAGAGGGTAATACTTCTCAAGCCAAGCCAGCCTGGAGGCCAATGCAGGCTGGAACAAAGGAAAGCAGGCCAAGAAACCTGCCACTGCTACCAAGACAGCATGAGATGTTGGCCCCCGATCCGGGACCGGATCTGGTGGGGGGCAGACTCTCTCTCTTCGCTCAGGCTTGGGCAAGAGATGTTCTGGATCCTTGGGCACTAGAAATAGTCTCCCAAGGTTATCTTCTGGAATTCAAGGGGCTTCCCCCAGGGGGGGGTTCCACAGGTCTCAATTGTCTTCAGACCTCATAAAAAAACAGGCATTCTTACATTGTGTAGAAGACCTGTTAAAAATGGGAGTGATTCATCCTGTTCCATTAGGAGAACAAGGGATGGGGTTCTACTCCAATCTGTTCGTAGTTCCCAAAAAAGAGGGAACATTCAGACCAATCTTAGATCTCAAGATCCTAAACAAGTTTCTCAAGGTTCCATCGTTCAAAATGGAAACCATTCGAACAATTCTTCCTTCCATCCAGGAAGGTCAATTCATGACCACGGTGGATTTAAAGGATGCGTATCTACATATTCCTATCCACAAGGAACATCATCGGTTCCTAAGGTTCGCATTCCTGGACAAGCATTACCAGTTTGTGGCACTTCCGTTCGGATTAGCCACTGCTCCAAGAATTTTCACAAAGGTACTAGGGTCCCTTCTAGCGGTGCTAAGACCAAGGGGCATTGCAGTAGTACCTTACTTGGACGACATTCTGATTCAAGCGTCGTCCCTTCCACAAGCAAAGGCTCACACGGACATTGTCCTGGCCTTTCTCAGATCTCACGGGTGGAAAGTGAACGTAGAAAAAAGTTCGCTATCTCCGTCAACAAGGGTTCCCTTCTTGGGAACAATAATAGACTCCTTAGAAATGAGGATTTTTCTGACAGAGGCCAGAAAATCAAAACTTCTAAACTCTTGTCAAATACTTCATTCTGTTCCTCTTCCTTCCATAGCGCAGTGCATGGAAGTAATAGGTTTGATGGTAGCGGCAATGGACATAGTTCCTTTTGCGCGAATTCATCTAAGACCATTACAACTGTGCATGCTCAGTCAGTGGAATGGGGACTATACAGACTTGTCTCCGACGATACAAGTAGATCAGAGGACCAGAGATTCACTCCGTTGTGGTGGCTGTCCCTGGACAACCTGTCACAGGGGATGAGCTTCCGCAGACCAGAGTGGGTCATTGTCACGACAGACGCCAGTCTGGTGGGCTGGGGCCGGTCTGGGGACCCCTGAAAGCTCAGGGTCTTTGGTCTCGGGAAGAATCTCTTCTCCGATAAATATTCTGGAACTGAGAGCGATATTCAATGCTCTCAAGGCTTGGCCTCAGCTAGCAAAGGCCAAGTTCATACGGTTTCAATCAGACAACATGACGACTGTTGCGTACATCAACCATCAGGGGGGAACAAGGAGTTCCCTGGCGATGGAAGAAGTGACCAAAATCATTCAATGGGCGGAGACTCACTCCTGCCACTTGTCTGCAATCCACATCCCAGGAGTGGAAAATTGGGAAGCGGATTTTCTGAGTCGTCAGACATTTCATCCGGGGGAGTGGGAACTCCATCCGGAAATCTTTGCCCAAATTACTCAATTGTGGGGCATTCCAGACATGGATCTGATGGCCTCTCGTCAGAACTTCAAGGTTCCTTGCTACGGGTCCAGATCCAGGGATCCCAAGGCGACTCTAGTAGATGCACTAGTAGCACCTTGGACCTTCAAACTAGCTTATGTATTCCCGCCGTTTCCTCTCATCCCCAGGCTGGTAGCCAGGATCAATCAGGAGAGGGCATCGGTGATCTTGATAGCTCCTGCGTGGCCACGCAGGACTTGGTATGCAGACCTGGTGAATATGTCATCGGCTCCACCATGGAAGCTACCTTTGAGACGAGACCTTCTTGTTCAAGGTCCGTTCGAACATCCGAATCTGGTCTCACTCCAACTGACTGCTTGGAGATTGAACGCTTGATCTTATCAAAGCGAGGGTTCTCAGATTCTGTCATTGATACTCTTGTTCAGGCCAGAAAGCCTGTGACTAGAAAAATCTACCACAAAATATGGAAAAAATATATCTGTTGGTGTGAATCTAAAGGATTCCCTTGGGACAAGGTAAAAATTCCTAAGATTCTATCCTTTCTTCAAGAAGGTTTGGAGAAAGGATTATCTGCAAGTTCTTTGAAGGGACAGATTTCTGCCTTGTCTGTGTTACTTCACAAAAAGCTGGCAGCTGTGCCAGATGTTCAAGCCTTTGTTCAGGCTCTGGTTAGAATCAAGCCTGTTTACAAACATTTGACTCCTCCTTGGAGTCTCAATTTAGTTCTTTCAGTTCTTCAGGGGGTTCCGTTTGAACCCTTACATTCCGTTGATATTAAGTTATTATCTTGGAAAGTTTTGGTTTTGGTTGCAATTTCTTCTGCTAGAAGAGTTTCAGAATTATCTGCTCTGCAGTGTTCTCCTCCTTATCTGGTGTTCCATGCAGATAAGGTGGTTTTACGTACTAAGCTGGTTTTCTTCCGAAAGTTGTTTCTAACAAAAACATTAACCCGGAGATAGTCGTGCCTTCTTTGTGTCCGAATCCAGTTTCAAAGAAGGAACGTTTGTTGCACAATTTGGATGTAGTTCGTGCTCTAAAATTCTATTTAGATGCTACAAAGGATTTTAGACAAACATCTTCTTTGTTTGTTGTTTATTCTGGTAAAAGGAGAGGTCAAAAAGCAACTTCTACCTCTCTCTCTTTTTGGATTAAAAGCATCATCAGATTGGCTTACGAGACTGCCGGACGGCAGCCTCCTGAAAGAATCACAGCTCATTCTACTAGGGCTGTGGCTTCCACATGGGCCTTCAAGAACGAGGCTTCTGTTGATCAGATATGTAAGGCAGCGACTTGGTCTTCACTGCACACTTTTACTAAATTTTACAAATTTGATACTTTTGCTTCTTCTGAGGCTATTTTTGGGAGAAAGGTTTTGCAAGCCGTGGTGCCTTCCATCTAGGTGACCTGATTTGCTCCCTCCCTTCATCCGTGTCCTAAAGCTTTGGTATTGGTTCCCACAAGTAAGGATGACGCCGTGGACCGGACACACCTATGTTGGAGAAAACAGAATTTATGTTTACCTGATAAATTACTTTCTCCAACGGTGTGTCCGGTCCACGGCCCGCCCTGGTTTTTTAATCAGGTCTGATAATTTATTTTCTTTAACTACAGTCACCACGGTATCATATGATTTCTCCTATGCAAATATTCCTCCTTTACGTCGGTCGAATGACTGGGGAAGGCGGAGCGAGCCTAGGAGGGATCATGTGACCAGCTTTGCTGGGCTCTTTGCCATTTCCTGTTGGGGAGGAGATATCCCACAAGTAAGGATGACGCCGGGACCGGACACACCGTTGGAGAAAGTAATTTATCAGGTAAACATAAATTCTGTTTTTTGCAGAAATAAATCGATATACTCTGATAGCCGATCTGTGAGGCTATTAATGCCCGCAATAATGGGCCTCCTTGGGGATTCCGCTCTCTCTTGTAAATCTTCTTTTCTGATTTTTCATCAGGATAAGGCAGTTTTGCGGACTTCATTTAAATCCTTACTAAGGTTGTGATTTCTAACAACATTAATAAAGAAATTGTTGTCCCTTCTTTGTGTCCTAATCGTAAGAATTATTTAGAGAGATCTTTACATTCTTTGGATGTGGTGAGAGCTCTGAAATATTATGTTGAAGCCACTAAAGATTTCAGGAAAACTTCTAGTCTATTTGTTATCTTTTCTGGTTCCAGGAATGGTCAGAAGGCTTCTGCCGTTTCTTTGGCATCGTGGTTAAAGCTTTTGATTCATCAAGCTTATTTGGAGTCGGGTAAAGTCCCGCCTCAGAGAATTACAGCTCATTCTACTATAGATCAGTTTCCACTTCTTGGGCTTTTAAGAATGAAGCTTCAGTTGATCAGATTTGCAAAGCAGCAACTTGGTCTTCTTTGCATACATTTACTAAATTCTACCATTTTGATGTGTGTACTTCTTCTGAAGCAGTTTTTGGTAGGAAAGTTCTTCAGGCAGCTATTTCAGTTTGATGATTTAAGTTTTTCTTTTTTTTTTTTTAAATATATTTCTCTTGTTAAGTGTGTTCAGTCCACGGGTCATCCATTACTTATGGGATATATTCTCCTTCCAACAGGAAGTTGCAAGAGGATCACCCAAGCAGAGCTGCTATATAGCTCCTCCCCTCACATGTCATATCCAGTCATTCTCTTGCAACCCTCAACCAAAGGAGGTCGCGAGAGGAGCTGGAGTTTTTACTTAACTATTCTTCAATCAAAAGTTTGTTATTTTAAATGGCACCGGAGTGTGCTGTTTTTCTATCTCAGGCAGTGTTTGGAAGAAGAAACTGCCTGCGTTTTTTTCTATGATCTTAGCAGGCGTAACTAAGATCCACTGGCTGTTCTCGACATTCTGAGTGGGGTAACTTCAGAAACTGGGAATAGCATGCGGGGTCCTCCGCAAATGAGGTATGTGCAGTACATTATTTTCTGGGAATGGAATTGACTAAGAAAATACTGCTGTTACCGTATGATGTAAGTACAGCCTTAAATGCAGTAGTGGCAACTGGTATCAGGCTGATAAATGTATGCGCAGTCGAGTTATTTTCTAGGGACTAGAATTTGACTGAGAAAATACTGTTAAAACTGAAATAATACTTAATCCTTATCTGCAGTGGTAGCGACTGGTAGCAGGCTTAGTGATAACTTTGCATGACATTGGAAAATGTTGTTTTTTTAATTAAACGTTTACTGGCATGTTATTCGTTTTTGTGAGGTACTTTGGTGATAAATCTCTTTGGGCATGATTTTTTTCCACATGGCTAACATATATTTTCTGCATGGAAACCGTTATATCTCGGCTCCCACTGTTGTAATAGGAGTGGGAGGGACCTTGTTTTAGCGCCTTGTTGCGCAGTTATCAATTCTATCACAGTCTTCCTGCTTCTTCCTCCTTGATCCAGGACGTCTCTAGAGAGCTCAGGGGTCTGCAAAATTCATTTTGAGGGAGGTAATCAGTCACAGCAGATCTGTGACAGTGTGTTTGACTGTGATTAAAAGCGTTAAATCTTAATTGATATCCGTTTTATCCGTTTTGGGTATTGAGGGGTTATCATCCTTTTGCTAATGGGTGCAATCCTCTGCTAATAATACACTTCTTGTTAAGAATTGTTTAATTATATCTGTATTTTTGAAACGCTGCAGCGTTTTTTATTGCTTGAAAACTTATTGAAAGTGATTTCCAAGCTTGCTAGTTTCATTGCTAAGTCTGTTTAAACATGTCTGATTCAGAGGAAACTGTTTGTACATCATGTTCAAAAGCCAATGTGGAGCCCAATAGAACGATGTGTACCAATTGTATTGATATTGCTTTGAATAAAGTCAATCTGTACCGATAGAGAAACTATCACCAGACAACGAGGGGGAAGTTATGCCGCCTAACTCTCCTCACGTGTCAGTACCTGCGTCTCCCGCTCGGGAGATGCGTAAGATTGAGACGACAAGTACATCTAGGCCCTTACAAATCACTTTACATGATATGGCTAATGTTATGAAAGAAGTATTATATAATATGCCCGAATTAAGGGGCAAGCGCGATAGCTCTGGGTTAAGGACAGAGCGCGCTGATGACACGAGAGCCATGTCTGATACTGCGTCACAATTTGCAGAACATGAGGACGGTGAGCTTCATTCTGTCGGTGACGGTTCTGATCCGGGGAGACCGGATTCAGAAATTTCAAATTTTAAATTTAAGCTTGAGAACCTCCGTGTGATACTAGGGGAGGTATTAGCGGCTCTGAATGATTGCGACACGGTGGCAATTCCAGAGAAATGTGTAGGTTGGATAGATACTACTATGCGGTACCGGTGTGTACTGACGTCTTTCCTATACCAAAAAGACTTACAGAAATTATTAGTAAGGAGTGGGATAGACCCGGTGTGCCTTTTTCCCCTCCCGATATTTAGAAAAATGTTTCCTATAGACGCCACCACACGAGACTTATGGCAGGGAGCAGTTTCTACTTTAGCCAAACGTACCACTATCCCGGTGGAGGATAGCTGTGCTTTCTCAGATCCAATGGATAAAAAATTAGAGGGTTATCTTAAGAAAATGTTTGTTCAACAGGGTTTTATATTGCAGCCTCTTGCATGCATTGCGCCTGTCACGGCTGCAGCGGCATTCTGGTTTGAGTCTCTGGAAGAGGCGATTCGCACAGCGCCATTGGATGAGGCTTTGAGCAAAGTTAGAACCCTTAAGCAAGCTAATGCGTTTGTTTCAGATGCCGTAGTATATCTAACCAAACTTACGGCTAAAAATTCCGGATTCGCCATACAGGCGCGCAGAGCGCTCTGGCTTAAATCCTGGCCAGCGGATGTAACTTCCAAATCTAAGCTACTTAACATTCCTTTCAAAGGGCAGACCTTATTCGGGCCCGGCTTGAAGGAAATTATTGCTGACATTACGGGAGGTAAGGGCCACGCCCTTCCTCAGGACAGGGCCAAACCAAAGGCCAAACAGTCTAATTTTCGTGCCTTTCGTAACTTCAAGGCAGGAGCAGCATCAACTTCCTCCGCTCCAAAACAGGAAGGAACTACTGCTCGTTACAGACAGGGTTGGAAAGGCAACCAGTCATGGAACAAGGGCAAGCAGGCCAGAAAGCCTACTCCCGCCCCTAAGACAGCATGAAGACAGGGCCCCTATCCGGAGACGGATTTAGTGGGGGGCAGACTTTCTCTCTTCGCCCAGGCGTTGAAGATTATATCTCAGGGATACCTTCTGGATTTCAAAACCTCTCCTCCACAAGGGAGGTTCATCTATCGAGGTTATCAACAAACCTAGTAAAGAGAGAGGCATTTCTACAATGTGTACAAGACCTCTTAATCATGGGAGTGATCCACTCAGTTCCGCGATCGGAACAGGGACAAGGATTTTACTCAAATCTATTTGTGGTTCCCAAAAAAGAGGGAACCTTCAGACCAATCTTGGACTTAAAGATCTTAAACAAATTCCTAAGGGTACCATCGTTCAAGATGGAAACCATTCGAACCATCCTACCCATGATCCAAGAGGGTCAATATATGACCACAGTGGACTTAAAGGATGCTTACCTTCACATACCGATTCACAAAGATCATTATCGGTACCTAAGGTTTGCCTTTCTAGACAGGCATTACCAGTTTGTGGCTCTTCCCTTCGGGTTAGCCACGGCCCCAAGAATTTTTACGAAGGTTCTGGGCTCACTTCTGGCGGTACTAAGACCACGAGGCATAGCGGTGGCTCCGTACCTAGACGACATTCTGATACAAGCGTCAAGTTTTCAGAATGCAAAGTCTCATACAGAGATAGTTCTAGCATTTCTGAGGTCGCATGGGTGGAAAGTGAACGTGGAAAAGAGTTCTCTGTTACCACTCACAAGGGTTCCTTTTCTAGGGACTCTTATAGATTCTGTAGAGATAAAGATTTACCTGACGGAGTCCAGGTTATCAAAGA
The DNA here is from genome assembly GCF_027579735.1 of Bombina bombina. NCBI lineage: Eukaryota > Metazoa > Chordata > Amphibia > Anura > Bombinatoridae > Bombina > Bombina bombina. Next base: position 89,046 of record NW_026512937.1, on the reverse strand, counting down.
TTCTCAATGCTTGCCGTGTCCTTCATTCCATTCCAAGACCATCAGTAGCTCAGTGCATGGAGGTAATTGCTTAATGGTCGCGGCAATGGACATAGTGCCATTTGCGCGCCTGCATCTCAGACCGCTGCAACTATGCATGCTCAGTCAATGGAACGGGGATTACTCAGATCTGTCCCCTTTGCTAAATCTGGACCAGGAGACCAGAGATTCTCTTCTCTGGTGGTTGTCACCGGTTCATCTGTCCAAAGGAATGACCTTTCGCAGACCAGATTGGACGATTGTAACAACGGATGCCAGCCTTCTAGGCTGGGGGGCAGTCTGGAATTCCCTGAAGGCTCAGGGATCGTGGACTCAGGAGGAGAAACTCCTTCCAATAAACATTCTAGAATTAAGAGCAATATTCAATGCTCTTCTAGCTTGGCCTCAGTTAGCAAAACTGAGGTTCATCAGATTTCAGTCGGACAATATCACGACTGTGGCTTACATCAATCATCAAGGGGGAACCAGGAGTTCCCTAGCGATGTTGGAAGTCTCGAAGATAATTCGCTGGGCAGAGTCTCACTCTTGCCACCTGTCAGCGATTTCCATCCCAGGCGTGGAGAACTGGGAGGCGGATTTCCTAAGTCGCCAGACTTTTCTTCCGGGAGAGTGGGAACTTCACCCGGAGGTATTTGCTCAACTGATTCGTCGTTGGGGCAAACCGGATCTGGATCTCATGGCATCTCGCCAGAACGCGAAGCTTCCTTGTTACGGATCCAGGTCCAGGGACCCGGGAGCGGTGCTAGTAGATGCATTAGCAGCCCCTTGGGTTTTCAAATAGCTTATGTGTTTCCACCATTTCCGTTGCTACCTCGACTGATTGCCAGGATCAAACAGGAGAGGGCATTGGTAATTCTGATAGCGCCTGCGTGGCCACGCAGGACCTGGTATGCAGACCTAGTGGATATGTCGTCCTGTCCACCATGGTCTCTACCTCTGAGGCAGGACCTTCTGATTCAAGGTCCTTTCAACCATCCAAACCTAATTTCTCTGAGGCTGACTGCCTGGAAATTGAACGCTTGATTCTATCAAAGCGTGGGTTTTCGGATTTGGTTATTGATACATTAATACAGGCTCGGAAACCTGTGACCAGAAAAATTTACCATAAGATATGGCGTGAATATTTATATTGGTGCGAATCCAAGAGTTACTCATGGAGTAAGGTTAGGATTCCTAGGATATTGGCTTTTCTACAAGAGGGTTTAGAAAAGGGTTTATCCGCTAGTTCGCTAAAGGGACAGATTTCCGCTCTGTCTATTCTTTTACACAAACGTCTGGCAGAGAATCCAGATGCCCAGGCTTTTTGTCAGGCTTTGGCTAGAATTAAGCCTGTGTTTAAAGCTGTTGCTCCTCCGTGGAGCTTAAACTTGGTTCTTAAAGTTCTTCAGGGTGTTCCGTTTGAACCCCTTCATTCCATTGATATTAAGCTTTTATCTTGGAAAGTTTTGTTTTTGATGGCTATTTCCTCGGCTCGAAGAGTCTCTGAGTTATCTGCCTTACATTGTGATTCTCCGTATCTGATCTTTCATTCAGACAAGGTAGTACTGTGTACTAAACCTGGGTTTTTACCTAAGGTTGTTTCTAACAGGAATATCAATCAAGAGATTGTTGTTCCATCATTATGTCCTAATCCTTCTTCAAAGAAGGAACGTCTTTTGCATAATCTAGACGTGGTCCGTGCTCTGAAGTTCTACTTACAGGCAACTAAAGATTTTAGACAAACTTCTTCTCTGTTTGTCGTTTACTCTGGACAGAGGAGAGGTCAAAGGGCTTCGGCTACATCTCTCTCTTTTTGGCTTCGTAGCATAATACGTTTAGCTATGAGACTGCTGGACAGCAGCCTCCTGAAAGAATTACAGCTCATTCCACTAGAGCTGTGGCTTCCACCTGGGCCTTTAAGAATGAGGCCTCTGTTGAACAGATTTGCAAGGCTGCAATTTGGTCTTCACTTCATACTTTTTCCAAATTTGACACTTTCGCTTCTTCGGAGGCTGGTTTTGGGAGAAAGGTTCTACAGGCAGTGGTTCCTTCTGTTTAATGTTCCTGCCTTGTCCCTCCCATCATCCGTGTACTTAGCTTTGGTATTGGTATCCCATAAGTAATGGATGACCCGTGGACTGAACACACTTAACAAGAGAAAACATAATTTATGCTTACCTGATAAATTTATTTCTCTTGTAGTGTGTTCAGTCCACGGCCCGCCCTGTCTTTTTAAGGCAGGTTCTAAATTTTAAAATTATAACTCCAGTCACCACTGCACCTTATAGTTTCTCCTTTCTCGTCTTGTTTCGGTCGAATGACTGGATATGACATGTGAGGGGAGGAGCTATATAGCAGCTCTGCTTGGGTGATCCTCTTGCAACTTCCTGTTGGGAAGGAGAATATATCCCATAAGTAATGGATGACCCGTGGACTGAACACACTACAAGAGAAATAAATTTATCAGGTAAGCATAAATTATGTTTTTTATTGAGGTTATGCGTTGAAGACAATAACAGACAGTAGTAAATTTGCAGTAATAAATATGCATACATCCTTTGTCAATAAGCAATGTTGAACATCGCAAGGAAACATAAATAAAAAAACAGAATATATATATGCCTGAAAATAGACAAGCTTCTCCAACCTCAGATTTTATGTAAATAGTAGCGTGACTGGCTGACTAGTTAGAAGGTCTCTTACGAGCCTATTAGCTACATGGGAGTGGAATAGTCCATGGTAGTCAGATTTGCGGCCTCTATTGGGCCTAAAAGGAGTTTATAGTGAAAATATTATAGGGGGGGGGATTCAGCGGGTAAGCACCGCTCGTTAAGCAAGAAGGAGGGAGGAAGGGGGGCGGAGCCAAATAGAGAATCACCCTGTAAGGAGTAGTTGTGTTTAGAGTCTTGTCGTCATAGAGGTAATTATAGAATAAATCAGCGGTGAGGGTCATATAGCGTTAAAGTGCTTGAGATCTACAAGCCAGTTCGCAAAGATTAAATCTTACTATAGTAATCTTACGGAAAAACAAACACCTATAAGAGCAACACATCCTAACCCATGTTAAATATTAGTTCAAATGACACTGGTGCTGCTCAAGCTAATATTAGGTCTCCAATTATAGTATGGATGTACCTAGAATATTATCGTAGTAATAAACATGTTACTAAGAAAACTTTGGCTTGGGTAAAGTGTAAGCAACTAGTGAAAAGTTATCTGTATACTAGGAGCACCCTTATCAAAAGGGAGAGTACAGTAAATAGGCATGTGGGCAGTATATTTATAACTAGTATACATTCCATAACAATGCAGAGCCCTGTCATAGATACCCTCAGAACTATATGTGCTCTATAAGCCGCCTGATCTAACATGTGTCTCATGCTATGAAATATAATTTAATATAAAGAGCAGCAGTTACTCCTCTAGGGTCAGTACCTTAATTTAGTTAGGGTAAAGTAGCTATGTGTCTAAATGAATATAGAGACATTGAACTAAACCTCTGCACTCATGTAAAAAAACATATTTAGTCATACCAAGGGGACAGGTAACGTGAAACTAATGAATCTTCATATAGGACAAGTTTCCATATACAAGGAGAGACGTATTGATCAAGGTCATTTATAATGGTCCCGCAAATTTCTTATTGCTATACCCAAGTTGTACCTATATACTAGTGCTAGCCTTATTATTAAACCAAAACTGTACCTATAAACTGAAGGCACTGTATAAGACCGGATACTGTATCTAAGTTATATCCATATACTAGAAGGTACAATACAATACTTGTTATTATATATAAGTTATACCTAAATACCAGCGGCATTAAATAAGGCTTTTTACTATACATAGTCTGCACATGTATACTAGAGACCCTATATTAGGCTTGTTACACCATGTAGGCTCATAGAAATGAATTTAACAATGCTTTGTCTACAGTGCTAACTTCTGGGAATCTCTAGGCTGATTGTTATAAATATTTATATAATCAACAAGAATATGTCACTTAAATTCTAATGGTATAAACATTAATACCTATGTCATTTGATGAATATCCCCTGGAAAATAAACATCTTGGGAGCTGGCATAGTATTAAATAAGAAGGAAGACTATATAGCCCACCATAATAATAGTTATTTTCATGGGTGGACAATGAAATGGAACAATATGGGTAATCGCTAACTTTTAGGAAGCAACTCTAAGCACAGTACATACTTGTCAGTAGAATACCCTGAAAATAGGGGAGAGCATTAGATTATAATACACACCCTGAGCTCAATTTAAAACAAAGGGATTATGAATCTAGGAATGACACAGCATTACTAGCAGTGTACATATGGGTAATATGGATAGTAAAGATAAATATGATATTAACCCTTATGGAACCTCCTAATAGACATGAGTGAGGAGGTTGAGAATTAGGCCATCGATTTGGTGAAATGGAAAAAAATGCGGTGCTTATACAAGTGACCACACAATGGCTTAAGGAGCTAGCATATCATAAACCTCTTCTGACAACAAGAAAATAGCATGCAGTAAAAAATAAGGATATAGTTCTGGCTGCTAGTCGTCTTCATCAATTTCCAAAGCCCTCTACACCTTGACCACAGGGTTATAAGTGAAACTTTCTTTGGTCAATAGAGGACTACAGAGTGCCGTTCTTATAGCTATCCGACGCCAGCTCTTTATTAATGTCCAGTCTGCTGTGATCCAAGGTTACTGGTCTGCAACGTAAGGTCTCCTCATCCAGAGGGGTGTAGCCAGAGGTCTGCACCACAACAGCGCAAACCGGACTAAATGATGGAGGAAAGTCAGATATCCATATCCAATTCTGCGGCTGCAGAGAAGGTGTGAACTCTAGATCCTCTTCATACCAAACCAACAGCTCTCCGCAATTAGGGCGCATGCGGTGCGGCTTCACTACCGAGAGGGGACTAGCCCTAGCTTGTCGACAGTGCTCTGCACTCTGTGGGCCCTGTTTCGACAGTGATGCAATGCCCATAGCAGTGACTGTGTACTCTAAAAGAAGCAGGTCCGGGCACATGTGGGTCAAGCTCTGAGTCCCTGTATGCATATGTTCCGTTAGTATTAGGGATTTTGTCACCGAAGAAGCAGGTTGAGTATTTCGTAGCACATCCACAGCCGGATGCGTTGTTGGGGGCTCCATTCCCGAGCTAGAGAGGCCTGGAATCAGAGCGTTCTGATCCGGTGTGCTGAGTTTCCTCTTACCGTTGGGAGCCAGCTTATGCTCGTACGACTCATCAGGGTAAACACTGGACCTTGCTGCTGCAAGCTTAATGAGGTCCGCATAGCAAAAGTCCAATCCGATCTTCTAAATTTTTAAGTGCGGCTTGTAAAGTAGCGTAGCATCCTTCCTATGCTGAGTGTTTACAGAAGGCCGCGGTGGCTTTGTACCTATAATCTATATAGTACCTCGATAAAATAAGCATTCGACTCCAAAATGACACACAATGAGACTGAAGTGGCCCAGATGTGTTAGGAGTTAGTTATAAGGTGGAATAGGTGCTAATTAGGAGGTAGCTAGCGTCTTCAGTTCACTAATTATCAGAGCTCTATGTTTTAGCAGCCATCCATGTTGGCAGTTGGCTCCGCCCCCCCTTCTTTTTCTTTTTTGAGAATAAACTTATATTTGGGTTGTGGATTTATTTTTTCAGCGAAATGGTTGTTTTTATTTTGGTCCCTCCTCTCTAGTGACTCTTGCGTGCAGTTCCACATCTTGGGGTATTGCTATCCCATACGTCACTAGCTCATGGACTCTTGCCAATTACATGAAAGAAACATAATTTATGTAAGAACTTACCTGATAAATTCATTTCTTTCATATTGGCAAGAGTCCTTGAGACCCACCCTTTTTATGGTGGTTATGATTTTTTTGCTATAAAGCACAATTATTTCCAAATTCCTTTGATGCTTTTTTACTCCTTTCTTTATCACCCCACTTCTTGGCTATTCGTTAAACTGAATTGAGGGGTGTGGTGAGGGGTTGTATTTATAGGCATTTTGAGGTTTGGGGAAACTTTGCCCCTCCTGGTAGGATTGTATATCCCATACGTCACTACTCATGGACTCTTGTCAAAATGAAAGAAATGAATTTATCAGGTAAGTTCTTACATAAATTATGTTTTCCATTCTGACTAGGAGACTTCTATCCTATAGAGGATAGCTATTCTCTTTCAGATTCTTAAGATGTTTGGATAGTGGGGTTTGCTCAAAGTAATACCCAGGTTGGGTATTGGCTACCTTTTGCTGCAGCATACTAGCTCAAACGTTGTCTGGATCTATGTCGGACAGATAGTTCTGTAGGGCAGGTTGCTCTGCATGCTTGAGCACTGTGGCTGAGCTTGGTAGCAACCAGAGGTTGCAGGTTTGATCCCCAGTAAGGTCAATAAAATGAACAGCATCTGAGACCCTTATGGGGTGATTAGCCGTGTTTTACAAGTACCCAATATATATATATATTTATATATATATATAATATATATATATATAATATATATATATATATATTATCTGTAATCAGATAGGAGAAAGGGTTCCTTTCATTGGGTAGGAGTCCTCTCCCCTCGGGAGTGATAACTCCGGTTCATCTCAATCTGGTTGTGGCTTCCCAAGAAGGAGGGAACCTTCAGACCAACATTTAGATTTTCGGGAATTAAACAGTACCATCCTTATAGGTGGAATTTATTTGTGAATACTTCCTTTGATCCTGGAGAATCAATTTCTGACAAGTTTAAAGGACGGGTATCTGCATGTTCCCATCTATGGATCATCACAAGTCCCTATGGTTTGCCTTTCTGGACGAATACTTCTAGTTTGTGGCTCTTTCCTTCGGTCTTGCCATAAGCATACAGAATTTCATGGTGGCATTGCAGCATCATATTTAGTTGTCATCCCAGTTCAGGGCGATTTTGTTACATCAAACAAGTTTCGCACACAGACATGGTATTTTCCTTCCTGCGTTCTCACGAGTAGAAGGTAAATTGGGGAAAGAATTCCTGAGTCCTAAATTTAAGGTAATTTTTCTGGGATCTATGTTAGATTCCCTATCAATGAAGATTTTTTTCTGACAGAAGTCGGGAAATCAAAGATCAAAGAGGCCCATTCTAGCTACATGTCGGCGATCCGCATTCTAGGGACATATGGAAGGCGGCCCTTCTGATCAGGCAGGCTTTTCTCTTGGGGGAGGGAAACTCCATCCGAAGTGTTCTCCAGCCTGATTCTCAAGTTGGGTCAATCGGAATTAGATCTCATGGCATCTCGACAGATTGCTAGATCCCAAGATACGGGTTGAGGTCCAGGGTCTCCCAGGCGGAACTGATGGGTTTCTCTGACGGTTCCTTGGACCTTCAGTTTAGCATACTTATTCCGTTTGTGCTTCTTCTTCGGGTCATTGCTCGAATCAAACAGGAAAGGGCCTCTGTGATCCTCATAGCACTGCCTCGCAGGATTTGGTATGCAGACCTGGTGGAGATGACATCTCTACCACTTGGAGGCTTCAGTTGAGGAAAGATCTTGTTTCTCTGAAGCTGACTGATTGGAGATTGAACGTTTAATTTTATCCAAGCGGGGCTTTTCTGACTCTGTTATAGAGACAATGATTCAGGCTCGTAAGCCTGTAACTAGAAAGATTTATCATAAGATTTGGCGTAAATATCTCTATTGGTGTGTAATCCAAGGGTGACTCATGGAGTAGAGTTAGGATTCCCTAGAATTTTGTCTTTTCTCCAAGAGGGTTTGGAGAAAGGTTTATCGACGAGATCTGTAAAGGGGCAAATTTCGGCCTTATCTATTTTGTTTCACAAACGTCTGGCGGATGTTCCAGATGTTCAATCGTTCTGTCAGGCCATAGTCAGGATCAGGCCTGTGTTCAAACCAGTTACTCCCTCCATGGAGTCTTATTTAGTGCTCAAAAGTTCTTCAAGGGGCTCTGTTTGAGCCTATGCATTCCTTAGATATTAAGTTGTTATCTTGGAAGGTTTTATTTCTTGTTGCTATTTCTACTGTTTGGAGAGTGTCAGAACTCTCAGCATTACAGTATGAGTCTCCTTATCTTATTTTCCATTCAGATAAGGTAGTTTTTACGTACTAAAATAGGATTTATTCCTGAGTTTGTTTCTGATAGGAACATTAATGAGGAGATTGTTGTTCCCTCCTTGTGTCCTAATCCTCCTTCTCAGAAAGAAAGACTTCTGCACAATTTGGACGTGGTCCGTGCTTTAAAGTTTTACCTGCAGGCGACTATGGACTTTTGTCAGTCTTCTTCTTTGTTGTGGTTTTCTCAGGAAAACCTAAGGGACAGATAGCTACGGCTACTTCTCTTTCTTTTTGGCTGAAGAGTATCATACGTTTTGCATATGAGACTGCTGGACAGCAATCTCCTGAGAGGTTACGGCTCATTCCACAAGGGCGTGTTGCTTCCTCATGGCATTCAAAATGAAGCTTCTGTGGAACAGATTTGCAAGGCTGCAGTTTGGTCCTCTTTTCACACTTTTTCAAAGTTCTACAATTTGACACTTTGCCTCGGTCGAGTCTGCTTTTGGGAGAAAGGTTCTTCAAGCAGTGGTCCTTCCGTTTAGGTTCCCTGCCTTGTTCTCCTCCCGTATCATCTGTGTACTCTAGCTTGGGTATTGAATCCATTAGTAATTAAGATGATACGGTGAACTCATCGTGTCTTAAAAAAATAAAAGAAAATTTATGCTTACCTGATAAATTTTATTTCTTTTTTTGACACGATGAGTCCACGGCCGCCCTGTGTTTTTAGACAGGTTGTGGGTTATTGTAAACTTCAGACACCTCTGCACCTTGGCTTTTCCTTTCTCTTCCTAACTTTGGTCGAATGACTGGAGTGGGAGGGAAGGGAGGAGCTATTTAACAGCTCTGCTGTGGTGCTCTTTGCCTCCTGCTGACCAGGAGGTCAATATCCCATTAGTAATTAAGATAATCCGTGGACTCATTGTGTCAAAAAAGAAATACATTTATCAGGTAAGCATAATTTTCTTTTAGTCAACTACATAGCAAGCTGCTATATGTAAATCTCAGTACTAGATACAGTTATATTCACTTAGGGTGGTACAAATAAACAACTGATTACTTAATAGTTTTGAAGGTTTTTTATTTTATTAATTTACTAATGTCTGGGTGGCACTCAGCACAAGCTGAGCAGAAAACAAACATCTGGCAGGTCAGGTAATGGCTCCTGGGTATAGTTTGGGCAGCGCTAACTGTAAGAAACTTACCTAATCTTGCAACGGGCTCCTGCCTCCACATAGAGGCAACGCCAAGGTCCGTCTTCTACGTAGCTGCCACCTGCACTAATTTAAAGGGACAGCAGGTGTGGGAGTTCCTATATAAACTCACTCAGCCCATCACTCTGTGCTGAGTTATTGAGGAGCTTACCTGCCCTCCTGTTCTTTTTCTCACTAACCTGTATCCTAGTATCCTGTAACATCCTGCTGAGTCTCCTGTATCCTGCTGTACCAGTGGCAGCTTACCTGCATCCCACTGTATCTGCTGCACTCACCCGGTATTCCGTAACATCCTGCTGAGTCTCCTGTATCCTACTGTACCAGTGACAGCTTACCTGTATCTCACTAGCTCCTGCACTCCCCCGGTATCCCGTAACATCCTGCTGAGTCTCCTGTATCCTGCTGTACCAGTGACAGCTTACCTGTATCCCACTGTAGCTCCTGCACTCACCTGGTATCCTGTAACATCCTGCTGAGTCTCCTGTATCCTGCTGTACCAATGGCAGCTTACCTAGTATCTCGCTGTATCTGCTGCACTCCCCCCGGGTATCCGTAACATCCTGCTGAGTCTCCTGTATCCTGCTGTACCAGTGACAGGTTACCTGTATCTCGCTGTATCTGCCTGCACTCCTCCGGTATCCGTAACTTCCTGTTGAGTCTCCTGTATCCTGCTGTACCAGTGACAGCTTACTGTATCTCGCTGTATCTGCTGCACTCCCCCGGGTATCCCGTAACTTCCTGCTGAGTCTCCTGTGTCCTGCTGTACCAGTGACAGCTTACCTGTATCTCACTGTATCTGCTGCACTCCCCCGGTATCCGTAACATCCTGCTGAGTCTCCTGTATCCTGCTCTACCAGTGCAGCTTACCTGTATCACGCTGTATCTGCTGCACTCACCTAGTATCCTGTAACATCCTGCTGAGTCTCCTGTATCCTGCTGTACCAGTGACAGCGTACCTGTAGCTCGCTGTATCTGCTGCACTCCCCCGGTATCCTGTAACATCTGCTGAGTCTCCTGTATCCTGCTGTACCAGTCACAGCTTACCTGTATCTCGCTGTATCTGCTGCATTCCCCTGGTATCCCGTAACATCCTGCTGAGTCCTCCTGTATCCTGCTGTAGCAGTGGCAACTTACCTGTATCCTGCTGTAACTGCTGCACTCGCGTGTTATATCCTGCTGTACCCACTGCACCTACCTGTATTTCGTGACTGCCTTCACCAACAGAAACTCACTGAGTTTCCTGTGCTTGCTGTAGCAGAGGCAGCTTACCTGAATCCTGTTGTTACTGCTGCATCTATCTGGTATCCTGTGCCAGCCTGTGCACCTATACCTGCTGGACTTTGCTCCGGCTTTCCCCTTGGGTACCTAGTTACTGGACCGATCTCACGTTGCTGTTCCTGGGACTCTGCCTTGTTTTACCCTTAGTTTTTGTTTCTCTTGCTTTAATTAAAACTTTTAAAAAGACTTTTGGTTTCCTGTACGTCTATTCTTGCATATCGAGTTCCACTCACCCTCACACTAACAGACCCATCGCGTCAGGAGCATCCTGCCTGAGAACAAGTTAAAAAGGGCACGAAACTCGAAATTTAACTTTTATGTTTAGATAGAGCATGCGATTTGAAAAGCTTTAATTCTATTATCAAATGCATTTCCTTTTTTTTTTTTTTAGCATATCTAGGTAGGATCAGGAGCAGCAATGCAGAACAGGGAGCTAGCTGGGGGGTTGGTTGCACATGTGCCTATTGTGATTGGCTCCCTTGATGTGTTTCAGCTAGGTCCCCTGCAAGTGCATTGCTGCTTTAGATCTAAATGCGTTTATCCCCTTTGCAGACATTAAAGGGCCATAATACCCAAATGTTTAAAACACTTGAAAGTGATGCAGCATAGCTGTAAAAAAGCTGATTAGAAAATATCACCTGACTCATCTCTATGTAAAAAAGAAAGATATTTTACCTCAAAAGTTTCCTCAGTAGCCACCTCCCATTGTAATGGATTTCTAAGCAGCATTTTAGTGTGTCTGTCCTGGGACAGCTGAAAGAATGAGCCTCATGAACTCTTCATATTATTTCACCAATCAGGTAAAGGAAGCTACTATGAAATCTCCATGAGAGTTAAGTCAAATCTCATGAAATCACAGTAAGAGTTCATGACCTCAGCACTGCTGATTGGCTGCTGTTCATTTCTTCATTTTTTATTTTTTTTTACCTGCAGCTGGGAGCAGCTGAGTATAACTTTTTTACACAGAACTTACTCTGCTGAGCTGAGGAGATTGTGAGGTAAAATATCTTCCTTTTTTACATATAGATGCTCAGGTGATATTTTTCCGGTCCAGCTTTTTACAGTTATACTGCATCAGTTTCAAGGTGATTTAGCATAGGAGTATTATGTCCCTTTAAGCATATTATATGCAAACAGCGCAAACAATGCTCTAAATCATTTACATTTCTGTCACCGAAAGGGACGTAGCATTATAAGTCTTGGCAGTACTTTGCCTATCATACCGCTAGATGTATATACACGTCCTAGCTTCAGGAAGCTCGAGCACTCCTTGGCTGTTAAGTTACAGCTGAGAGATGGAGCTCCTGAAGTTTCAGGCATCTGCCGCATATATGGAGCCGCAGTGTAATCGGGTGCTCCAGCTCCCATATGAGGGCAGATGCCTGAATCTTACAGACAATGACACTGTGTGTCACCATCTCTAACCATCTTCTGCTGGTGCCGGCGGGAGGGTGTGGGTTGGAACGGTTGGGCGGGCCCAGCAGGGGGAGGCGGAAGAGTGGTAGGGCCCTACCTACCAAAAAAAAATAATTAAGGGACAGGGAGGGAAGGGGGCAGCTAACACTACAGAAAAGGGGATCTGGGGGTGATGGGGGATCCTAAACTAAAGATCGTGGGTAGGGGGACACTACACTACAGAAAATAGTATAATATATATATTTTTTGGTACTGGCAGACATTGTGCCAGTGGTGGGTAATAGTTAGAGGGGGGCGTTGAGAGGAGCTGGTTGGGGGGGAAGGGGGTTACCAGTGAGGATAGGGGAGGAAAGAGAGGTTGTTTGGGAGTGATCAGGGAGTGGGAAGTCTTAGGGGTAGGTTGGGGGCTAATCCTACACTAAAGCTAAAATTAACCTTTAAGATACCTAATTAACCCCTTCACTGCGGGCGGGGGAATAAGTAGAAGTATGGGTGCACAGCTGCAATAGCAGCCTTCTAATTACCAAAAAGCAATGGCAAAGCCATATGTGTCTGCTATTTTTGAACAAAGGGGATCCCAGAGAAACTTTTACAAACATTTGTGCCATAATTGCACAAGCAGTTTGTAAATAATTGCTGTGAGAAACCCAAAGTTTGTGAAAAAAGTACAATTTTGTTTTTATTTGATTGCATTTGGTGGGTAATGGTGGCATGAAATATACCAAAATGGGCCTGGATTAATACCTTTGGGTTGTCTACTTAAAATATATATATATATATATATAGTATATATATATATATACTTATATATTTATAATAATATATATATTTCTTCTGTTAAGTGTGATCAGTCCACGGGTCATCATTACTTCTGGGATATTAACTCCCTCCCCAACAGGAAGTGCAAGAGGATTCACCCAGCAGAGCTGCATATAGCTCCTCCCCCTCTACGTCACTCCCAGTCATTCTCCTTGCACCCAACGACTAGATAGGAGGTGTGAGAGGGCTATGGTGATTATACTTAGTTTATAGATCTTCAATCAAAAGTTTGTTATTTTAAAATAGCACCGGAGTGTGGTTATTACCTCTCTGGCCAGAGTTTGAAGAAGAATCTACCAGAGTTTTTGCTATGATTTTAGCCGGAGTAGTTAAGATCATATTGCTGTTTCTCGGCCATCTGAGGAGAGGTAAAACTTCAGATCGGGGACAGCGGGCAGATGAATCTGCATAGAGGTATGTAGGCAGCTTTTATTTTCTGACAATGGATTGATGAGAAAATCCTGCCATACCGATATAATGTCATGTATGTATACTTTACACTTCAGTATTCTGGGGAATGGTACTTCACTAGAATTACACTGTAAGAAGTACATTAAGCAGTTTAATAACTAGAAATTATGTTTAAAACGTTTTTGCTGGAATGTAAAATCGTTTTCATTTGCTGAGGTACTGAGTGAATAAATGTTTGGGCACCATTTTTCCACTTGGCAGTTGCTTAATCTTTTTCTGACAGTTTCTGTTCTCTCTCACTGCTGTGTGTGAGGGGAAGGGCCGTTTTTTTGGCGCCTTTTCTATGCATCAGTTATTTCAGTCAGCAGCTCATTGTATTTCCTGCATGATCCAGTTCATCTCTACAGAACTCAGGGGTCTTCAAACTTATTTTGAGGGAGGTAATTTCTCTCAGCAGAGCTGTGAGAATTATAGTTGACTGTGATAAAAAACGTTTATTCTGTAATTGTTTCCTGCTTTCAGAATTTGTTATCTTTGCTATTGGGATTAAACCTTTGCTAAAGTTGTGTTGTTTACAAGGATTGAGGCTATAACTGTTTCAATTTATTAATTTTCAACTGTCATAGATTTTCTGTGCTTCTTAAGGCACAGTACGTTTTTAATATTATTCTAATTGAATTGTATTCTAAGTTGCAAGTTTATTTGCTAGTGTGTTAAACATGTCTGATTCAGAGGAAGATACCTGTGTCATTTGTTGCAATGCCAAAGTGGAGCCCAATAGAAATTTATGTACTAACTGTATTGATGCTACTTTAAATAAAAAGTCAATCTGTACAAATTGAACAAATTTCACCAAACAACGAGGGGAGAGTTATGCCGACTAACTCGCCTCAGACGTGCCAGTACCTGCATCTCCCGCTCGGGAGGTGCGTGATATTGTAGCGCCGAGTACATCTGGCCGGACCATTACAAATCACATTACAGGGATATGGCTTCTGTTATGACTGAAGTTTTGGCTAAATTACCAGAACTAAGAGGTAAGCGTGATCACTCTGGGGTGAGAACAGAGTGCGCTGATAATATTAGGGCCATGTCAGACACTGCGTCACAGGTTGCAGAACATGAGGACGGAGAACTTCATTCTGTGGGTGACGGTTCTGATCCAAACAGACTGGATTCAGAATTTCAAATTTTAAATTTAAACTGGAAAACCTCCATGTATTACTAGGGGAGGTGTTAGCGGCTCTGAATGATTGTAACACAGTTGCAATACCAGAGAAAATGTGTAGGTTGGATAAATATTTTGGCGGTACCCGACGAGTACTGAGGTTTTTCCTATACTAAGAGAATTACTGAAATTGTTTCTAAGGAGTGGGATAGACCCGGTGGTGCCGTTCTCACCCCCTCCGATATTTAGAAAAATGTTTCCAATAGACGCCCATCCACACGGGACTTATGGCAAGCGGTCCCTAAGTAGAGGGAGCAGTTTCTACTTTAGCTAAGCGTACCACTATCCCGGTGGAGGATAGCTGAGCTTTTTCAGATCCAATGGATAAAAAATTAGAGGGTTACCTTAAGAAAATGTTTGTTCAACAAGGTTTTATATTGCAACCCCCTTGCATGCACGGCTGCAGCGGCGTTCTGGATTGAGTCTCTGGAAGAGAACATTAGTTCAGCTACTCTGGACAACATTACGGACAGGCTTAGAGTCCTTAAACTAGCTAATTCATTCATTTCGGAGGCCGTAGTACATCTAACTAAACTTACGGCGAAGAATTCAGGATTCGCCATTCAGAGCACGCAGGGCGCTGTGGCTAAAATCCTGGTCAGCTGATGTTACTTCTAAGTCTAAATTGCTTAATATACCTTTCAAAGGGCAGACCTTATTCGGGCCCGGGTTGAAAGAGATTATCGCTGACATTACAGGAGGTAAAAGGCCCATGCCCTGCCTCAGGACAAAGCCGAAACTAAGACTAGACAGTCTAATTTTCGTTCCTTTCGTAATTTCAAGCAGGAGCAGCATCAACTTCCTCTGCACCAAAACAGGAAGGAGCTGTTGCTTGCTACAGACAAGGCTGGAAACCTAACCAGTCCTGGAACAAGGGGCAAGCAGACCAGGAAACCTACTGCTGCCCCTAAAACGGCATGAATTGAGGGCCCCCGATCCGGGATCGGATCTAGTGGGGGGCAGGCTTTCTCTCTTCGCCCAGGCTTGGGCAAGAGATGTCCAGGATCCCTGGGCGCTAGAAATAATATCTCAGGGATACCTTCTGACTTCAAATACTCTCCTCCAAGAGAGAGATTTCATCTGTCAAGGTTGTCAACAATCCAGACAAAGAAAGAGGCGTTTCTACGCTGCGTACAAGAGCTCTTGTTAATGGGAGTAATCCACCCAGTTCCACGATCGGGAACAGGGACAGGGGTTTTACTCAAATCTGTTTGTGGTTCCCGAAAAAGAGGGAACTTTCAGACCAATCCTGGACTTAAAGATCCTAAACAAGTTCCTAAGAGTTCCATCGTTCAAGATGGAGACTATTCGGACAATTTTACCTATGATCCAAGAGGGTCAGTACATGACCACTGTAGATTTAGATGCTTACCTTCACATACCGATTCACAAAGATCATTACCGGTACCTAAGGTTTGCCTTCCTAGACAGGCATTACCAGTTTGTAGCTCTTCATTCGGATTGGCTACAGCTCCAAGAATCTTCACAAAGGTTCTGGGTGCTCTTCTGGCGGTACTAAGACCGTGGGGAATCTCGGTAGCTCCATACCTAGACGACATTCTGATTCAAGCTTCAAGCTTTCAAACTGCCAAGTCTCATACAGAGTTAGTACTGGCATTTCTAAGGTCACATGGATGGAAGGTGAACGAAAAGAAAAGTTCACTCGTTCCACTCACAAGAGTTCCCTTCCTGGGGACTCTTATAGATTCTGTAAAAATGAAGATTTACCTGACAGAGGACAGGTTAACAAGACTTCAAAGTTCTTGCCGCAGCCCTTCATTCCATTCAACACCCGTCAGTGGCTCAATGCATGGAGGTAATCGGCTTAATGGTAGCGCAAATGGACATTAGTAGAGTCCTCCTGCCAATAAACATTCCTTCTCTGAATCTGGATCAAGAGACCAGAAATTCTCTTCTTTGGGTGGCTTTCTCCGGCCACATCTGTCCAGGGGGATGCCATTCAGCAGACCAGACTGGACATTTGTAACAACAGACGCCAGCCTTCTAGGTTGGGGTGGCCGTCTGGATTCTCTGAAGGCTCAGGGGACAATGGAGTCAGGAGGAGAGTCTCCTGCCAATAAACATTCTGGAATTGAGAGCAGTTCTCAATGCCCTCCTGGCTTGGCCCCAGTTTGACAACGCGGAGTTTCATCAGGTTCAGTCGACAACATCACGACTGTAGCTTACATCAACCATCAGGGAGGGACAACGAAGCTCCCTAGCTATGATGGAAGTATCAAAGATAATTCGCTGGGCAGAGTCTCACTCTTGCCACCTGTCAGCAATCCACATCCCGGGAGTGGAGAACTGGGAGGCGGATTTTTCTTAAGTCGTCAGACTTTTCATCCGGGGTAGTGGGAACATCATCCGGAGGTCTTTGCCCAAATACTTCGAACGTTGGGGCAAACCAAGATAGATCTCATGGCTCTCGACAGAACGCCAAGCTTCCCTCGTTATGGGTCCAGATCCAGGGATCCAGAAGCAGTCCTGATAGATGCCCTGACAGCACCTTGGACTTCAGGATTGGCTTACGTGTTTCCACCCTTCCCAATGCTTCCTCGATTGATTGCCAGAATCAAACAAGAGAGAGCATCAGTGATTCTAATAGCACCTGCGTGGCCACGCAGGACTTGGTATGCAGATCTGGTGGACATGTCATCCTGTCCACCCTTGGTCTCTACCTCTGAAACAGGACCTTCTGATACAGGGTCCCTTCAAACATCAAAGTCTAACTTCTCTGAAGCTGACTGCTTGGAAATTGAACGCCTTGATTTTATCAAGACGTGGGTTTTACTGAGTCAGTTATTGATACCTTAATACAGGCTAGGAAACCTGTTACCAGAAAGATTTACCAATAAGATATGCGTAAAAATCCTATATTGTGTGAATCCAAAGGTTACTCTTGGAGTAAGTTAGGATTCCTAGGATATTGTCTTTTCTACAAGAATGTTTAGAAAAGGGTTTATCCGCTAGTTCATTAAAGGGACAGATCTCAGCTCTGTCCATTCTGTTACACAAACGTCTGTCAGAAGGTTCCTGACGTCCAGGCTTTTTGTCAGGCTTTGGCCAGGATTAACCTGTGTTTAAAAACGGTTGCTCCACCTAGGAGTTTAAACCTTGTTCTTAATGTTTTACAGGGCGTTCCGTTTGAACCCCTTCATTCCATTGATATAAAGTTGTTATCTTGGAAAGTTCTATTTTTAATGGCTATTTCCTCGGCTCGAAGAGTCTCTGAGTTATCAGCCTTACATTGTGATTCTCCTTATTTGATTTTTCATTCGGATAAGGTAGTCCTGCGTACTAAACCTGGGTTCTTACCTAAGGTAGTTACTAACAGGAATATCAATCAAGAGATTGTTGTTCCTTCTTTATGCCCAAATCCTTCTTTGAAGAAGGAACGTCTTACTGCACAACCTGGATGTAGTCCGTGCTCTAAAATTTTACTTACAGGCAACTAAGGAATTTCGACAAACGTCTTCTCCTGTTTGTCATTTACTCTGGGCAGAGGAGAGGTCAAAAAGCTTCTGCTACCTCTCTTTCTTTTTGGCTTCGTAGCATAATTCGTTTAGCTTATGAGACTGCTGGACAGCAGCCTCCTGAAAGGGTTACAGCTCATTCCACTAGAGCTGTGGCTTCTACTTGGGCCTTTAAGAATGAGGCCTCTGTTGAACAGATTTGCAAGGCTGCAACTTGGTTTTCGCTTCATACTTTTCCAAATTTTACAAATTTGACACTTTTGCTTCACCGGAGGCTATTTTTGGGAGAAAGGTTCTTCAGGCAGTGTTCCTTCTGTATAAAGAGCCTGCCTATCCCTCCCGTCATCCGTGTACTTTTGCTTTGGTATTGGTATCCCCAGAAGTAATGATGACCCGTGGACTGATCACACTTAACAGAAGAAAACATAATTTATGCTTACCTGATAAATTCCTTTCTTCTGTAGTGTGATCAGTCCCACGGCCCGCCCTGTTTTAATGGCAGGTAAATATTTTTTAATTTATACTCCAGTCACCACTTCACCCTTGGCTTTTCCTTTCTCGTTGGTCCCTTGGTCGAATGACTGGGAGTGACGTAGAGGGGAGGAGCTTATATGCAGCTCTGCTGGGTGAATCCTCTTGCACTTCCTGTTGGGGAGGAGTTAATATCCCAGAAGTAATGATGACCCGTGGACTGATCACAACTACAGAAGAAAGGAATTTATCAGGTAAGCATAAATTATGTTTATATATAGTTTTGTATGTTAAATTTTTTTTTTTTTTAAATTAAGTGATAGCAAAAATGCTAACAATTCTCTGGAATTTTAGGCAAGTTTTTGTCTGAAAGTATCGGTAGTGAAAGGGTTAAAGGGACACTGAACCCAAATTTTTTCTTTCGTGATTCAGATAGAGCATGAAATTTTAAGCAACTTTCTAATTTACTCCTATTAAATTATCTTCATTCTCTTGGTATCTTTATTTAAAATGCAAGACTGTAAGTTTAGATGCCCGGCCCATTTTTGGTGAACAACCTGGGTTGTCCTTGTTGATTGTGGATAAATTCATCCACCAATAAAAAAAATGCTGTCCAGAGTTCTGAACCCCCCAAAACAGCTTAGATGCCTTCTTTTTTAAATAAGATAGCAAGAGAACGAAGAAAATTTGATAATAGGAGTAAAATTGTATACCCTATCTGAATCACGAAAGAAAAAAATTGTGTTCAGTGTCCCTTTAAACCCCTTAACGACCAACGACGTATGGGGTACGTCCTGCAAAAAAATGCAGTTAATGACCAAGGACGTACCCCGTACGTCGTTGGTCTTTGAAAGCAGTGGAAGCGATCCTGTCCAGCAGTCTTCCTGATCACTGCTATAACATGAAAGCAGTGATGGCCTCGATATTGAGGCATCCTGCTATAACATTTTTTAGCCGTCTGATGCAGAGAGAGCCCACCCTGTGGCCCTCTCTGCATCGGCCATTGATGGCCATGTTCGTTGGTGGGTGGGAGCTTACCAAGGGAGGGCGGGTGGGCGGCCATCGGTGGGAAGGGGGGCGGGATAGAGTGCGGGCGTGCGCGCGGGTGAACTGGAGCGGGTGCGCGCGCACCGGGCGGGTGGGAGCCCTACACTATGGAACAATGATGGTACTCGGTGGGAGTGAGGGTGGGCATCTCAAAACTGTTTAAGCGATCTGCAGGGGTTGGGGGGTTGGGGGTTGAGGGAGGGCAGCTACACTACAGAAAATAGTATTTTTTTAAAAAAAACTAAAAAAAAAACATATTTGATTTCAAACTGGGCACTGGCAGACAGCTGCCAGTACCCAATATGGCGCAATAAGGGCAGAGAGAGGGGGGTTAGTGAGCTGTTTGGGGGGGGGGGGGGGGGGGATCAGGGAGGTTGGGGGCTAAGGGAGGATACTACAGAACATAATTATTTATTTTAAAAAAAAAAAAAACCCCAAAAAAACTCTTATTTTAGTACTGGCAGACTTACTGCCAGTACTTAAGATGGCGGGGGACAATTGTGGGGTGGGAAGAGAGCTGTTTTGGGAGGGATCTGGGGGTGTGATGTGTCCATGTGGGAGGTTGATACCTACACTAAAGCTAAAATTAACCCTGCAAGCTCCCTAAAAGCTCCCTAATTAACCCATTCACTGCTGGGCATTATACACGTATGGTGCGCAGCGGCATTTAGCTGCCTTCTAATTACCAAAAAGCAAAGCCAAAGCCATATATGTCTGCTATTTCTGACAAAGGGGATCCCAGAGAAGCTTTTACAACCATTTATGCCATAATTGCACAAGCTGTTTGTAAATAATTTTTGTGAGAAACCTAAAATTGGGAAAATTTTACGTTTTATTTTTATTTGTTCGCATTTGGCGGTGAAATGGTAGCATGAAAATATACCATAATGGGCCTAGATCAATACTTTGGGTTGTCTACTACACTACACTAAAGCTAAAATTAAAACTACAAGCTCCCTACATGCTCCCTAATTAACACCCCTTCACTGCTGGGCATAATACACGTGTGGTGCGCAGCGGCATTTAGCGGCCTTCTAAATACCAAAAAGCGATGCCAAAGCCATATATGTCTGCTATTTTTGAACAAAGGGGATCCCAGAGAAACATTTACAACCATGTATGCCATAATTGCACAAGTTGTTTGTAAATAATTTCAATGAGAAACCTAAAGTTTGTGAAAACATTGTGAAAAAGTGAACATTTTTTTTTATTTGATCGCATTTTGTAGTGAAATGGTGGCATGAAATATACCAAAATGGGCCTAGATCAATACTTTGGGATGTCTTCTAAAAAAATATATATACATGTCAAGGGATATTCAGGGATTCCAGACAGATATCAGTGTCCCAATGTAACTAGCGCTAATTTTGAAAAAAAAGTGGTTTGGAAATAGCAAAGTGCTACTTGTATTATTGCCCTAATAACTGCAAAAAAAGCAAAGAACATGTAAACATTGGGTATTTCTAAACTCAGGACAAAATATAGAAACTATTTTAGCATGGGTGTTTTTTAGTGGTTGTAGATGTGTAACAGATTTTGGGGGTCAAATTTCGAAAAACTGCGTTTTTTCCCATTTTTTCCTCATATTTTATAATTTTTTTTATAGTAAATTATAAGATATGATGAAAATAATGGTATCTTTAGAAAGCCCATTTAATGGCGAGAAAAAACGGTATATAATATGCGTGGGTACAGTAAATGAGTATGAGGAAAATTACAGCTAAACACAAACACCGCAGAAATGTAAAAATAGCCTTGGTCCCAAACGGACAGAAAATGGAAAGTGCTGTGGTCATTAAGGGGTTAAACAAGTAACGGCTAATTATGTAACCTGGTGCTGCAGCTCACACCTGGGATAGCTGATTACATCGCCTGTGCTGCAGCTCACACCTGGGGTAGCTGATTACATCGCCTGTGCTGCAGCTCACACCTAGGGTAGCTGATTAAATCGCCTGTGCTGCAGCTCACACCTGGGGTAGCTGATTACATCGCCTGTGCTGTAGCTCACACCTGGGGTAGCTGATTACATTGCCTGTGCTGTAGCTGACACCTGGGGTAGCTGATTACATCGCCTGTGCTGCAGCTCACACCTGGGGTAGCTGATTACATCGCCTGTGCTGCAGCTCACACCTGGGGTAGCTGATTACATCGCCTGTGCTGCAGCTCACACCTGGGGTAGCTGATTACATCGCCTGTGCAGCAGCTCACACCTGGGGTAGCTGATTACATCGCCTGTGCTGCAGCTCACACCTGGGGAGCTGATTACATCGCCTGTGCTGCAGCTCACACCTGGGGTAGCTGATTACATCGCCTGTGCTGCAGCTCACACCTGGGGTAGCTGATTATGTCACCTGTGCTGCAGCTCACACCTGGGGTAGCTGAATTACGTCACCTGTGCTGCAGCTCACACCTGGGTAGCTGATTACATTGCCTGTACTGTAGCTCAGACCTGGGTTAGCTGATTATGTCACCTGTGCTGCAGCTCACACCTGGGGTAGCTGATTACATCGCCTGTGCTGTAGCTCACACCTGGGGTAGCTGATTACATCGCCTGTGCTGTAGCTCACACCTGGGGTAGCTGATTACATCGCCTGTGCTGCAGCTCACACCTGGGTAGCTGATTACATTGCCTGTGCTGCAGCTCACACCTGGGGTAGCTGATTACATTGCCTGTGCTGCAGCTCACACCTGGGGGTAGCTGATTACATTGCCTGTGCTGCAGCTCACACCTGGGGTAGCTGATTACATTGCCTGTGCTGCAGCTCACACCTGGGGTAGCTGATTACATCGCCTGTGCTGTAGCTCAGACCTGGGTTAGCTGATTATGTTTTTCTGGACAGTTATGAGTTAACGCATGTTGCAGGGGTAAGCAGTACCTCTGGATATCACATGAATAGTGCTGATGCACACACACAATAGATGTTCCTCCCTACAAACCCTTACAGCAATGTGTGACTCATAAGTGTCCAGGAAAACATGGCTGAGGTGGCCACCCTAGCGGCAGCTCAGACATTCTCACAATCTAGTCCTCAGCACCAAGTTTCAAGAGGACAAATTAAACTGCTGGAGCACAAGAATGGTTACTACTCACTAAGCTGTTGTTTTTCCTAATGTTGCTGAAGTTGTCTTCAAAACCGTGTTCCTATTTTAAAGGGACAGTCAAGTCCAAAAAAAACTTTTGATTTAAATAGGGAATGTAATTTTAAATAACTTCCCAATTTACTTTTATCACCAGTTTTGCTTTGTTCTCTTGGTATTCTTAGTTGAAAGCTAAACCTAGGAGGTTCATATGCTAATTTCTTAGACCTTGAAGACTGCCTCTAATCTGAATGCATTTTGACCACTAGAGGGCATTAGTTCATGTGTTTCATATAGATAACATTGTGCTCATGCACGTGAAGTGACCTAGGAGTGAGCACTGATTGGCTAAAAAGCAAGTCTGTCAAAAGAACTGGAATAAGGGGGCAGTCAGCAGAAGCTTAGATACAAGGTAATTACAGAGGTAAAAAGTGTATTATTATAACTGTGTTGGTTATGCAACACTGGGGAATTGGGTAATAAAGGGATTATCTTTTAAAACAACAACATTTCTGGTGTTGACTGTTCCTTTAACCCTGAAATGTTGTCTGATGGTTAAGCTCCACCTCTATATACTGTGGGCTGCCATTTTGGAGCACGGAATTCTCACATACTATGACAGAAGCAATGAGTGCTGTAACTGTAAAACTGTGTAAAAAAATGCAAAAATGTAAAGCTCACACAACTTTTAATCTATAAAACAGTAGAACTGATTTGAAAAGAACTAGAGGAAGAAATACAATGACATGGTGAGTAGTTACTATTCTTTTGTAGTTGTGCGAAGCTGTCCCTTTCAGTTTCCAGCTCCTTTATACTAAGACCAAGTGGAATTTGCTCGTCACTCAAATGTGATGTAACAAACTTTACTCCCATAATAGATTCATTCAGAAAAATAGGCCCTAAATACGTTATTGCTGAATCTTAATAGGGGCATCAAACACTATATACATGTATAAAAGCATAGTATTTGTTATTCCCACCCTCCTCTAATCGATGGCCGTCTCCATGTTGAAAATCTAGCTTCACAGCAGCCACTTACCCTTTTGTTCTGTTGTAGGAGAGCTGAGTAAATGCACATTTTTAGGGTTTGCTTAAAAGGATAGAAAGGACAAAACGGAAATGTTCACTGGTGTATATTTAAAATACAAGCTTTTTGCAAAACACTTCCATTAATATAATGTATTAACTGTTTTGGTGGCATATGTACTAGTGGTAGCGTATATTGTGTCAAATACTTAATTTGTGTCATACAAACCACTGAGAAGGTTTTGTGTTTGAATGTTGGTGCATGGCAAACTCACGACATATGTTGCATATCCTGCTTAAAAACTGTGCTAACTTACTAGCTTTATTTGCTGATTGAAGTATATTGCAAAAATGTGTCTATTTAGAATTTAAGTGCACCCATGCACATTTAAATGTTGATTTTTCTAGCCCTTTAAATAGAAGTGTTATAGCTATAGGTCAGGTTTGGTTGAATGTGCTTAGAAGCTTGGTTGAAATACAGTTAATGGAGTAATCACTCTCGAAGTCAGTATTACAATACACACTTTTATATGCAATATTGCAGTACTAATGTTATCCCTTGTTTTGTAAAAGGCTTGCTTCAAAGGATTCCAGAGTCAAAGCAGTCCCTTTCCTTATGGATCGATTACATGTGAGGTTACCTATCAGCATCCTAGAACTTTTGTGCGATTCTTCGGGCCCTTAAATCTTGGCCCTACTCAAACAGGAACAATTAATTTTATTCCAGTCAGACAACATCACTGCTGTGGCAGAAATCAATCATCAGGGAGGGACTCGTAGTTCCTTAGCTGTGCAAGAGGTATCTCACATTCTGTCTCGGGCAGAGGGAAACCACTGGCACCATATCTACCATTTACATTCCAGGAGTGAACAATTGGGAATCAATTGCCCAAGTCATCAGTCCGTCATCCAGGAGAATGTCTCTTCATCAGGATGTTTTCAATAAATTATTCCTGAGGTGGGGTCTTCCAGCAATATATCTAATGGTGTCCAAATTGAACCGCAAACTTCTAGTTTATTGTGCCAGGTCAAGAGATCTAATAGCTCACATATATATGGTCTAGTCTGATCCATGGAACTTTTGTTTGGCCTATTTATTTCCGTTCCATTTGTTCTTCTTCCAAGAGTCATTGCCAGAATCAAAACAGGAATCGAACTTCTGTAATTCTCATAGTTCCTAGGTGGCCCCACAGAACTTTATATGCAGACCTAATTTAGAAGTCATCTCTTCCTCCCATGGCTCTCTACTAAGGAAAGATCTGCTATAACAGGGACCCTTCTATCATCTGGATTTCAGATCTCTGAATTGGGATGATGTGGAGGTTGAATGCCTCACTTTCAGTTTCTGTTATCTCTACTCTCCAGAAACCCTGTCAAGCAGAGAATTATATCATAAGATTTGGAAAAGTTACTTACTTTGGTGTTTTAGAGGTTTCTCTTGGAATCGTTTAGAATCCCCAGAAATCTTAATTTCTTTCAGGATGGACTGGATAAGGGTTTATCTGCTAATTCTTTAAGGGTCAGATCTTGGCATTATCTTTCTTTCATGTAATTAGCAAGAGTCCATGAGCTAGTGACGTATGGGATATACATTCCTACCAGGAGGGGCAAAGTTTCCCAAACCTTAAAAAAGCCTTATAAATACACCCTCACCACACCCACAATTCAGTTTTACAAACTTTGCCTCCCGTGGAGGTGGTTGAAGTAAGTTTGTGCTAGATTCTACGTTGATATGCGCTTCGCAGCCAGGCTGGAGCCCCGGTTTTCCTCTCAGTGTGCAGTGAATGTCAGAGGGATATGAAGAGAGTATTGCCTTTTGGAATTGAATGGTCTCCTTCTACGGGATCTAATTAATAGGTTCTCTGTTATCGGTCGTAGAGATTCATCTGTTTACCTCCCTTTTCAGATCGACGATATACTCTTATATATACCCATTACCTCTACTGATTCTCGTTTCAGTACTGGTTTGGCTTTCTACTACATGTAGATGAGTGTCCTGGGGTAAGTAAATCTTATTTTTTGTGACACTCTAAGCTATGGTTGGGCACTTTTATATAAAGTTCTAAATAGATGTGGTTTAAACAGTTTATTTGCCTTGATTCAGGATGATCAATATTCCTTATTTCAGACAGTCAGTTTCATTATTGGGGATAATGCATATGAATAATTAATTTTTTTCTTACCTTAAAAATTGACTTTTTTTCCTGTGGGCTATTAGGCTCGCGGGGGCTGAAATGCTTCATTTTATTGCGTCAATCTTGGCGCGGATTTTTTTGCGCAAAAATTTTCTTTGTCATTTCCAGCGTCGTACTTGTCGCCGGAAGTTGTTTGTGATTGCGTCATTTTTTTTGACGTTTTGCGCCAAAAATGTCGGCGTCCGCCGGATGTGGCGTCATTCTTGGCTCCAAAAGCATTTAGGCGCCTAATAATGTGGGCGTCTTTTTGGCGCTTAAAAATATGGGCGTCATTATTTTCTCCACATTATTTAAGTCTCATTGTTTATTGCTTCTGGTTGCTAGAAGCTTGTTCACTGGCATTTTTTCCCATTCCTGAAACTGTCATTAAGGAATTTGATAGATTTTGCTTTATATGTTGTTTTTCTATTACATATTGCAAGATGTCTCAGATTGACCCTGGATCAGAAGCTACTTCTGGAAAAACGCTTGACTGAGTTCAGCTCCTACCAAAGCTAAGTTAATTATATTTTAAATGTTAATGAATGTTTATCTTTAGCTATGGTTTGTAATAGGTTATCATGATAAACTTTTACATGCAGAATCCATTAGTATTTTATGCTTTATATATTGCCATTCTTTTTACATCTTATGTACAAGAAATATTTAGAAGATTTTTAAGAAATATTTTCTGATTCTATTTTAAAGGCTTTGTCTGACTTTGTGCCTTCTAAATAACATTTTTAGGTCTTTTTTCAAACTCTTTTTTATTGAAGTTTCAAATGACCAACAACATACTGATTTATCCTTCTCTGATGATGTTTTTTATCATTCAGAATTTTCTTCATCAGATATTGACACTAACAAAATCTACTTTTTTTAAGTACATTTGTTCTTGTTGAAAAGGTGTTGATTATTTTGGACATTAAGGTAACTAGTTCTTTTTCAAGACTAGCTAACACTATTTTCTGCTTATTTATTCTAATGGGTTTTCAGAGGTTTTTCCATTCCTTATACTAGGGAATGGAATAGGCTGAGAATTTTCTTTTATTCCTTCTTCAAAGGTTTAAACGATATTCTTTGCCGCAGTTAATTCAATTTGGAGGGTTCTCCAATTTATTGGGGCTATCTCTACTCCTACTAATTATGCTATTGTTTCTCTATAGCAAAATAGTATTTATTTTCCTTTTAGATGGTTGTATCTTATTTATGGAAAATTATTTAGTTTCAGGTACCTTTCTTGGACCTGTGATTTATTTGGATATTGCAATTGCTTTAGTTTTTCTGTTTACTTTAAGATCAAGTATCAGATTATGATTTATTTTAGCATTGTTAAAGGACAACATTTTACTAG
This sequence comes from Bombina bombina, assembly GCF_027579735.1. Taxonomy (NCBI): domain Eukaryota; kingdom Metazoa; phylum Chordata; class Amphibia; order Anura; family Bombinatoridae; genus Bombina; species Bombina bombina. The sequence goes on along the minus strand of NW_026512937.1, from coordinate 61,987 downwards.
GCTAGGTGCTGTTGCATTTGTCTTGTGTTTTGCAGTTATTGATTATGCAAGGTCCACTGTATTCTGGTCTTTTAAACTGGATTATCAATGCTAATAATTTCATTTGGTGTCTTCATTTTATTGAATATTTCGCAAATGAGGTTTAATATATGTCTTTAGCTGTTTGAGCTAGAAGATTTTGTGATTTCTAAAAAATCCTTATTTCTTTTGTTCTAAGATAATCAATTATTTGTTTTATAATTTGATTCAATTCTTAACTGTTACTCTGGGCTTCAAGATTGAGTTCTAAGACTAAAACTTTAAGCCTTATACTAATTTGGTTTTCTTATTAAGGAATGAATTCCTGAATTCTTTCCCAAGTAACATGTTTTTAATTGAAATTTTTCAGTTCGAAATCAGCTCCCTTAAATTGCGATGTATGTGCCGTATTCCAGCTTGCTGGCAAGGGGCAGGTTAAGACTTTTTGAAATTTATTTGGTTCTATTCGGTCCAAATTTCTTTGATTTTATTCCAGTAAGGCTAACACTTTCTTTAAGTGTGTTTCGGTCCTATTTATTTTGGTGTACTGTTGAAGCATGGCTGGTCACCCGGGGGGTTCAAGCGCTGCTCAGACACTGGAATCTTCTGGGGTATTTTCTTCCAGTTCCATTTTTAGGAACTGGGTTTTGGAGTTTTTATTCAAACTATCTGCCTTTTTTTGGTCAGTGATAGCATTATTTGTTTTCATTAGATACAATAAATGCATATTTTTTCTGTGTTTATTCAGATTATTTCTGAGGATGCGGAATCTCATATGATTCACTTTGTTCTTCCCAGGACATAGTTAGAGGATCTTTTTTTCAAAAGCGTCTTGAATCCTCTCACAAGGGTCACCTTTTTTTAGGTTTCCAGATAGTTAGTGTCACTGTCTTTGTCTCAATCAGACAAGGGACAATTTTATTGGGTTCCGTCTGTCGGTACCTTTAGTCCTCTATTATTTCCTTCAGTTGCTATATATGCATAGAATTTTAGGTCTTATGGCCACAGCATTGGATTCAATTCCCTTTGGTCATTTTCAATAGGACAGAACCTTTCCAGTCTTTTATGCTGAATTATAGTGCAGGGATTCTAGGATTTCGCATTTTAAATCTTCAAATCCTAATATTTATCTCTCTTGATTGGTGGGTTAAGATCACCATCATTTAGTTCTCAACCTGGACCATGATCTCTACAGATGTGAGTCTTTTTGGTTGGGAGGCTGTCTGAGGATCTCTGTCAGCACAAGGGGTTTGGAAATCTCAGGAGGCGAGATTACCATTTGATATTTTAGAACTCGTGTTTTCTCAGAGTTTTTTCAGTTAGTTTCTTTTTGAGGAGAGACGTTTATTGTTTTTCAGACAATATCACAACTATGGTGTATGTTAATCATCAGGGTAGGACTATCAGTCCTTAGCTGTGACAGAAGTGTCTCGGATATTAGCTTAGGCTAAATCCAGCTCCTATCTAAATTCTGTGTTTTTTTTTCCCAGTATAGATATTTGGGAAGCGGATTTATCTCTGAAAATCAAGCTTTACATCCGGGAGAATGGTCTCTCATACCCAGATATGTTTTTCAATTTTCAGATGTGAGCATTTCTAGAAATAGATCTGTTGGCATCTCATCTGCATAAAGAACTTCCCAGGGGCCTATTCAGGTCCGGGTGATCCTCAGGCGGATAGTAGTGTATGCATGGACATTTCTTTGGAAATTATCTTTTTGCCTATTTCTTTCCGCCTCTAGTTCTTCTTCCAAAATGATTTCCAAAATTCTTATGGAGTATTTGTTTGTTATGCTGGTGGCTCCAGCATGGCATCTTCAGGTTTTGGTATGCAGATTTCATTCGGATGGCCAGTTGCCATCCTTGGACACTTCCGTTTAAAACCATGACCCTTCTTTCTCAAGGCCCATTTTTTCCATCAGGATCTCAATCATTAAATTTGAAGGGATGATGATTGAACGCTTGGTTTCAGGCTCGTAAATCTGTCTCTAGAAAGATTTATTATTGAGTCTGGAAGACCTACTTTTCTTGCAATTCTTTTAAATTCATAGAATTGTATTATTTTTTTTCAGGTTGGTTTTGGATAAGGTTTTGTCTGCAGTTCTTGTTAGTGGACAAATCTCTACTCTTTCTGTTCTTTTTTCACAGAAAGATTGCTAATCATCCTGATTATTCATTGTTTTGTTCAGGCTTTGGTCCGTATCAAGCCTGTCATTAATTCAATCTCTCCTCTTTGTAGTCTCAATTTGGTACTGAGGGATTTACAGGCTCCTCCGTTTGAAACTATGCATTTTATGAACATTAAATTACTTTCTTGGAAAAGTATTGTTCCTTTTGGTTATTTCTTCTGCTAGAAGAATTTTTGAGCTATCTGCTCTTTTTTGTGAATATCTTTTTCTGATTTTTCATCAGGATAAGGCAGTGTTACTTCCTGATAGTCATCATTTTTTTCAGTTTTGATTCGTATCAAACCTGTCATTAAGCCAATTTCTTCTCCTTGGAGTCTTAATTGGGTTTCTGAAGGTTTTTCAGGCTCTTCTATTTGAGCATATGCTTGCTCTGACATTAATTACTTTTCATGGAAAGTATTGTTCTTTTTGGGACATCTCTTCAGCTAGAACAGCTTTTGAATTATCTGTTCTTTCTTGTGAATCTCTTTTTTCTGATTTTTTTCATCAGGAAAAGGTGGTTTTTGCTGTCCTCATTTCAATTCTTACCTAAAGTTGTAAATTCTAACAAACATTAGGAAGGAATTATGTTTTTTCCTAAGACTTCTTTGGTGAGATTTCTTACTTTCTATGTTGAAGCTATTCAGATTTCATATAGACTTCTAGTCTATTTTTTATCTTTTCTGGTTTTAGGAAGGGTCAAAAGCTTCTTGCCATTTATTTGGCATCTTGCTTAAACTTTTGATTCCATCATGCTTATTTGGAGTCGGGTGGATTCTCCGCCTCGGAGGATTATGGCTCATTTTACTAGGTAAGTTTCTACTTCCTGGGCTTTTAAAGAATGAAGCTTCTGTTGATCAGATTTGCAAAGCAATGACTTGGTCTTCTTTGCATATTTTTACCATGTTCTACCATTTTGATGTTTTCTCTTCTTAGAAGCAGTTTTGGTAGAATGGTACTTCAGGTAGCTGTCTCAGTTTGATTCTTCTGCTTATAATTTCAGTTTTTTTCATTATAAAAATTGAACTTTTTGATTTGGGTAGTGGATTCATTTTTCAGCGGAATTGGCTGTCTTTAATTTAATCCCTCCTCTCTAGTGACTCTTGCGTGGAAGTTCCACATCTTGGGTATTTATTATCCCATACATCACTAGCTCATGGACTCTTGCTAATTACATGAAGAAAACATAATTTATGTAAGAACTTACCTGATAAATTCATTTCTTTCATATTAGCAAGAGTCCATGAGGCCCACCCGTTTTGTGGTGGTTATGATTTTTTTTGTATAAAGCACAATTATTCCAATTCCTTATTTTTTTGATGCTTTCGCTCTTTTCCTATCACCCCACCTTCTTGCTATTCGTTAAACTGATTTGTGGGTGTGGTGAGGGGTGTATTTATAGGCATTTTAAGGTTTGGGAAACTTTGCCCCTCCTGGTAGGAATGTATATCCCATACGTCACTAGCTCATGGACTCTTGCTAATATGAAAGAAATGAATTTATCAGGTAAGTTCTTACATAAATTATGTTTTTTTTGTTTCACAAGAAGCTGGCTAAGTTGTTTGATGTTTAAACTCTTGTTTAAGTCTTGGTGAGAATTTTCCTGCTATTAGGCGCATCTCTTCCCCTTGGAATTTGATCTGGTTCTTTCTGTTATGCAAGGTCCCCTTTTGAACCTATGCATTTGCTGGATCTAAAGCTTTTATCATGGAAAGTTCTCATCTTCTAGCCATTTCTTCCGCTAGAAGAGTTTCTAAATTATGAGCTTTGTCTTCTGTTTACCCCTTTTTGATTTTGCATTAGGATAAAGTGGTTTTCTGTACTAAATATGTTTTTCTCCCATAGTGTCTTCATAAATATTAAGCAGTAAAATTGTTGTTCCTTCTCTGTGGCCAAATCCTTCTAACGCTAAGGAACCCCTACTACACAATTTAGCCTTCAGGCTACTAAATATTTTAGACAGACTTCTAGCTTGTTTGTCCTCTTTTCAGGTCCCAGAAAGGATTAAAAAGCTTAGCTGTAGCTTTCAGCATCATGGCTTAAGCAGATTATTCATTGTGGGAAACTGCTCCAAAAAGAGTAACTGCTCATGCTTCTAGGTCTGTATCTTTCTACTTGGGCCTTCAAAAATGCCTCCTTGGAACAGATTTGCAAGGCGGCAAATGGTGCTCACCGAGGTGCTGAACCAAAAATGGGCCGGCTCCTAAGTTTACATTCCTTGCTTTTTCAAATAAAGATACCAAGAGAACTGAGAAAAATTGATAATTGGAGTAAACTAGAAGTTGCTTAAAATTTGCATGCTCTGTCTGAATCATGAAAGAAAAAAATTGGTTTTATATTCCTTTTAAGTTTGCAACAAGCAATAAAATTTATCCTTTAAACTAAGTTTCCAATTTACTTCTGTTATCAAGATTTGCTTTGTTCCCATGGTTTTCTTTGGTTGAAGAGCCATAAGTGTCTGGAGCACTACATGGGAGGAAATAATGCTGCAATTTAGTGCTCTTAAAAATAAATAAAATTGAGTGTTTCTGTCTGAATCATGAAAGAATGTGGGTTTAAAGCCCCTCTAACTAGATTATATTTACTACTGAAAGCCAGTTAGATTGCTTCTGCTTATAAAGTAAATGCACCAGATGAAACCACTCAGTTATGTAGCTAATGATTTGATAAACTGATAATTCTACAGGTAAACCCTAATAATAAACGGCATAATGTTAGAATACAAATGTTAGTAAAAAACATTAATAAGAATTGACAACACACAAAGATCCAATCTAAAGGAAATTAAAAGAAGAGAGGTTAGTAACTAAAAGGGCCTCAAGGTGGAGTTTTAGTCAAAGAAACAACTATTTTTTTAGAAGACAACACTTCCTTCAAAGACAGATTTATAAGACCCGTCCATATTGGCTAAGAGGTAACCTCTAGAGTGACAGTTCACCTCTGCCTTATTGTCTGTGGCTAGAGTTGGTGAGTTTACCATGGAGACCTGTGATGTCACAGAGATCCGTTTGCTCACAAACAGGCATCAGCTCTTCAGCCAGTGATTTGCATCACACTTGCTATGACAATGGTTAGGAAGCTAGTAGCTTATAGAAAAGCTTTTCAGCAGCTGTCTTTTCTTTCATACAGTGGTGAGAGTCTGAGAGCCTTGACGTGCAAGACTGAATTCCTGCCACTAGGAGAAGGCAAAGAACCCCAAACAACAAGAGCTTTTACGTCCTCCCACCTCCCTTCACTTCACATGTTTTGTATCTTTGCCTCCAAAGGAAGAAGGTGAAGATTTGAGGTGTTCCAATCTATGTTGACATGGGTGCACAGATCTATGTAAGACCGATTACCCCTCAGTTTGGCTAATTCCTGATTATGGAGTATTAGGAGTACTCGGTAGTGAAACAGTATCACCTTTTGGGATTTCAGTCATAACCCCCCACAGGTGAGCAGAGAACTGTCCCTTAGCCAGCCTCCTGCTGGATCACTGTGGTTCTCCTCTCCTATATCCTCTGCTGTTACACTCACACACACTGGATGGGCTCTCCTACTGGATACTGCTTCTTTATGTGCTGGTAAGCTTAGTGGTGTGGGTGCTTCCACCAGGTAAGTGCAATGCACTCACATAGCCCGCAGGCTATCTGTAGATAATTCTATATGTATAGCATAGCCAGGGAACTAAAGGTAAATACACAGACATGTCAGATCTGTAGATACTTCTATATGTATAGCATAGCCAGGGAACTAAAGGTAATTACACAGACATGTCAGATCTGTAGATACTTCTATATGTATAGCATAGCCAGGGAACTAAAGGTAATTACACAGACATGTCAGATCTGTAGATACTTCTATATGTATAGCATAGCCAGGGAACTAAAGGTAATTACACAGACATGTCAGATCTGTAGATACTTCTATATGTATAGCATAGCCAGGGAACTAAAGGTAATTACACAGACATGTCAGATCTGTAGATACTTCTATATGTATAGCATAGCCAGGGAACTAAAGGTAATTACACAGACATGTCAGATCTGTAGATACTTCTATATGTATAGCATAGCCAGGGAACTAAAGGTAATTACACAGACATGTCAGATCTGTAGATACTTCTACATGTATAGCGTAGCCAGGGAACTAAAGGTAATTACACAGACATGTCAGATCTGTAGATACTTCTATATGTATAGCGTAGCCAGGGAACTAAAGGTAATTACACAGACATGTCAGATCTGTAGATACTTCTATATGTATAGCATAGCCAGGGAACTAAAGGTAATTACACAGACATGTCAGATCTGTAGATACTTCTATATGTATAGCATAGCCAGGGAACTAAATGTAATTTACACAGACATGTCAGATCTGTAGATACTTCTATTTGTATAGCATAGCCAGGGAACTGAAGGTAATTACACAGACATGTCAGATCTGTAGATACTTCTATATGTATAGCATAGCCAGGGAACTAAAGGTAATTACACAGACATGTCAGATCTGTAGATACTTCTATATGTATAGCATAGCCAGGGAACTAAAGGTAATTACACAGACTTGTCAGATCTGTAGATACTTCTATATGTATAGCATAGCCAGGGAACTAAAGGTAATTACACAGACTTGTCAGATCTGTAGATACTTCTATATGTATAGCATAGCCAGGGAACTAAAGGTAATTACACAGACTTGTCAGATCTGTAGATACTTCTATATGTATAGCATAGCCAGGGAACTAAAGGTAATTACACAGACTTGTCAGATCTGTAGATACTTCTATATGTATAGCATAGCCAGGGAACTAAAGGTAATTACACAGACATGTCAGATCTGTAGATACTTCTATATGTATAGCGTAGCCAGGAGACTAAAGGTAATTACACAGACATGTCAGATCTGTAGATACTTCTATATGTATAGCGTAGCCAGGGAACTAAAGGTAATTACACAGACATGCCAGTAATTTATGCTTTACATTATGTTTGGGGGTTGTGTGCTCTTAGCAAGGGTCTGTGTTATGCCTTTATTGGGGCTCTTTCACTACTTGTGTGCAAACCCGATCGCATATTCTCAAATGCGCTAAACCGGCATGAAAATATGAATATTTCACTTTCCAATGTTCTTCACATAGAGTCATAGAAGAATGTGTTCTATTTATTCAGAAATACATATTTCTAGATATATCTGATGGTATTTTGGTACAATATATCTATTTTCCATGTTTTTTTTTATCTACTTGACTGCAAAGTGCTCAAATACACTTATATATCTTTTAACTTTAAAAAGAGAGAGAATTATGAAAGAGCTATGATTAAACCTCTTTCCTAAAGTAAGGGAAATCAGCACTCTCTTAGTATTAAACCACATGTATTTTTATTGTTCATATATATGCATTTCCCAGACAAAAATGAATTTCCATGTGAAATCAGAACCAATTATATCTACACATCTAAGTGCATCTATGTGCTATTTAAACCATTAACTTAAACACTAAACATACAAGTGCAAAGCTAGGTATGTCCCTTTAAGACCTTATAGCATATTTAGATAGGCACATATCGTCCATTGCTGGTACCAGATTATTAATCACAGTTCTTGAGCAATTTTAGTTCATCATCCAAAAAGATAACATATAGAAAGTGTTTTGGGATTGTCCATCCTGTGGGTTTTAACAAACCATAGCAGTTATATTCAAACTGTATTGAGCCAAATTTATCGATGCAGCTTGACCTAAAGAGCAGTTGTAAACTGTGGTCACTGGCTGTAGTCTGTAAACCTACAAGCAAAGTGTGTATCGGCTCATTGGAAGCAAGATGTCTGAGTCTGATTATACAGATCTGATTAAAGATAAAGCATTCAAGGGAGCTGTGAATTTGGCTCAATAAAGTTTGAATATAACTGCTATGGTTTGTTAAAACACACAGGATGGACAATCCCAGAATTTTTTTTAGGACCAACTTTACTAGTTTTTTCTCCAGGCGGCAATGTCTGACCCTTAGTTTTCCTGTCTTAACTTCATGTTCTGCCCTTTCATGGTGATCTCGTTGAAGTCACAACTTGGGTATTAGATCAGTTGTAAAGTCTCATGGACTCTGACCACCTTATGAAAGAAAGCTAAATTTATACTTACCTGATAAGTTAAATTCCATCATGGTGATTAGAGTCCACAAGATTCACCCATTTTTTTTATGCTCAGTTGGTGGCAGTTCCAGTTTGCATTTCATTTACCTGGATCTTCCTGCTTTTCTGTTCTTCTTCTTACTTGGCCATATGTTTGACTGAGGTTATCTGGGGAGTGGGAGGGATTAAACAATGTTGGTATGTTGGTTATTTTTTGCCTCCTCCTAGTGGACTGGAGTTTAATCCCACATGATGGTTTATGGACTCTCAACACCATGAAAGAAATTAATTTATCAGGTAAGCATAAGCTTAGTTTTTAGTTTGTACTAACCTATGCCACTTGGTTTTTTTTTTATAACATTTTTTTTTTAAATTTAGAATGTAGCCTATACATGTCTTTTTATTAGCATTTTTCTATATTTCTATTTATATAATTTCTTTACCACATTTTTTAAGTTGTGTGTATATATATATGTGTGTATATATATATGTATCTATGTATGTATGTGTATATATATATGTGTGTGTGTGTGTGTGTGTATATATATATATATATATATATATATATATATATATATATATATATATTCTATATTACAAATTAGACATGTGCCTTCGTCAGTTTCGTTTACGGAAGGAGGAGCTTCTCGTGGCCAGATTTGTTATTGTGAAAGTACAACACAGTGAGATCTGGACAAATCTAGACCTTAGTGTTTCTGCCCTTTCACTACTGTTTTTTTTTTTTAAATTATTGTGTAAAGATTTAAGTGTTTTATTTTCATTTCAAAAGGACACCAATCAGAGTGACACATCCCTTTTTCCTCTAAGGGGTTGGATTGGTGGTGGGATGGTGTCAGAGGGAGAGGGGAGGTGATTGTCACACTGGTTGATGCAAATTTTGGTTAATTGGAATAAGTAGGCAAATCTAAAGAAAAATATAACAGTAGAATTACTCATGTTTTAATACGTGTCTTCTATATTATTTGTAATTTAGATTCTTACCTATGCCACTTGTTTAACAAAATGTATTTTTTAATGTAGTTTTTACATGTCTGATAGTGTGTATATATATTTATTTAATGTTCTATATTAAAAATACTACTTTGTTTAACTTGTCAAGTAGGTGTTATAAGAATAGCTTACTTAGTTTCAAACTTGTTTTTTTTTAATTAAAGTAATAGTAAATCCTAGCATTTTTCAAGCACTAGTATTTACCAGCGCTATAAACAAAGAGGAATTTCAGTCATGAAGTATAAAAGCTTTATGCTGAAAGTTCCTTTATTTGCCTGCAGTTTAGGCTGAGCGCCTCCAGCTGCCCACGAAAAACACTTTTTTTACAACGAGGTGACGTTTCCACCTTTCAGCCAAAAAAACCTGTGCTTGCCGATTGGCATTATGCCGGATGGCTAGCACGCTATTGGCTAAGAGGTGGAAACACCACCACATTGAGGAAATAGTGTTTTGCTGGAGATGCTCTTCTCAGCATAAACTGCAGGGAAATAAAGGAACTTTCTGCGTGACGTTTTTTATACTTCATGACTGAAAGTCCCCTTTGTTTATAGCGCTGGTAAATACTAGTGCTTGAAAAATGCTAGGATTTACTATTACTTTAATTAAAAAAAAACAAGTTTGAAACTAAGTAAGCTATTCTTATAACACCTACTTGACAAGTTAAACAAAGTAGTATTTTTAATATAGAACATTAAATAAATATATATACACACTATCAGACATGTAAAAACTACATTAAAAAATACATTTTGTTAAACAAGTGGCATAGGTAAGAATCTAAATTACAAATAATATAGAAGACACGTATTAAAACATGAGTAATTCTACTGTTATATTTTTCTTTAGATTTGCCTACTTATTCCAATTAACCAAAATTTGCATCAACCAGTGTGACAATCACCTCCCCTCTCCCTCTGACACCATCCCACCACCAATCCAACCCCTTAGAGGAAAAAGGGATGTGTCACTCTGATTGGTGTCCTTTTGAAATGAAAATAAAACACTTAAATCTTTACACAATAATTTAAAAAAAAAAACAGTAGTGAAAGGGCAGAAACACTAAGGTCTAGATTTGTCCAGATCTCACTGTGTTGTACTTTCACAATAACAAATCTGGCCACGAGAAGCTCCTCCTTCCGTAAACGAAACTGACGAAGGCACATGTCTAATTTGTAATTAGAATATATATATATATATATATATATATATATATATATATATATATATATATATATACACACACACACACACACACACATATATATATACACATACATACATAGATACATATATATACACACATATATATATACACACAACTTAAAAAATGTGGTAAAGAAATTATATAAATAGAAATATAGAAAAATGCTAATAAAAAGACATGTATGGCTACATTCTAAATTTAAAAAAAAAATGTTATAAAAAAAAAACCAAGTGGCATAGGTTAGTACAAACTAAAAACTAAGCTTATGCTTACCTGATAAATTAATTTCTTTGTGGTGTTGAGAGTCCATAAACCATCATGTGGGATTAAACTCCAGTCCACTAGGAGGAGGCAAAAAATAACCAACATACCAACATTGTTTAATCCCTCCCACTCCCAGATAACCTCAGTCAAACATATGGCCAAGTAAGAAGAAGAACAGAAAAGCAGGAAGATCCAGGTAAATGAAATGCAAACTGGAACTGCCACCAACTGAGCATAAAAAAAATGGGTGAATCTGTGGACTCTAATCACCATGATGGAATTTAACTTATCAGGTAAGTATAAATTTAGCTTTCTTTCATAAGGTGGTCAGAGTCCATGAGACTTTACAACTGATCTAATACCCAAGTTGTGACTTCAACGAGATCACCATGAAAGGGCAGAACATGAAGTTAAGACAGGAAAACTAAGGGTCAGACATTGCCGCCTGGAGAAAAAACTAGTAAAGTTGGTCCTAAAAAAAATTCTGGGATTGTCCATCCTGTGTGTTTTAACAAACCATAGCAGTTATATTCAAACTTTATTGAGCCAAATTCACAGCTCCCTTGAATGCTTTATCTTTAATCAGATCTGTATAATCAGACTCAGACATCTTGCTTCCAATGAGCCGATACACACTTTGCTTGTAGGTTTACAGACTACAGCCAGTGACCACAGTTTACAACTGCTCTTTAGGTCAAGCTGCATCGATAAATTTGGCTCAATACAGTTTGAATATAACTGCTATGGTTTGTTAAAACCCACAGGATGGACAATCCCAAAACACTTTCTATATGTTATCTTTTTGGATGATGAACTAAAATTGCTCAAGAACTGTGATTAATAATCTGGTACCAGCAATGGACGATATGTGCCTATCTAAATATGCTATAAGGTCTTAAAGGGACATACCTAGCTTTGCACTTGTATGTTTAGTGTTTAAGTTAATGGTTTAAATAGCACATAGATGCACTTAGATGTGTAGATATAATTGGTTCTGATTTCACATGGAAATTCATTTTTGTCTGGGAAATGCATATATATGAACAATAAAATACATGTGGTTTAATACTAAGAGAGTGCTGATTTCCCTTACTTTAGGAAAGAGGTTTAATCATAGCTCTTTCATAATTCTCTCTCTTTTTAAAGTTAAAAGATATATAAGTGTATTTGAGCACTTTGCAGTCAAGTAGATAAAAAAAAACATGGAAAATAGATATATTGTACCAAAATACCATCAGATATATCTAGAAATATGTATTTCTGAATAAATAGAACACATTCTTCTATGACTCTATGTGAAGAACATTGGAAAGTGAAATATTCATATTTTCATGCCGGTTTAGCGCATTTGAGAATATGCGATCGGGTTTGCACACAAGTAGTGAAAGAGCCCCAATAAAGGCATAACACAGACCCTTGCTAAGAGCACACAACCCCCAAACATAATGTAAAGCATAAATTACTGGCATGTCTGTGTAATTACCTTTAGTTCCCTGGCTACGCTATACATATAGAAGTATCTACAGATCTGACATGTCTGTGTAATTACCTTTAGTCTCCTGGCTACGCTATACATATAGAAGTATCTACAGATCTGACATGTCTGTGTAATTACCTTTAGTTCCCTGGCTATGCTATACATATAGAAGTATCTACAGATCTGACAAGTCTGTGTAATTACCTTTAGTTCCCTGGCTATGCTATACATATAGAAGTATCTACAGATCTGACAAGTCTGTGTAATTACCTTTAGTTCCCTGGCTATGCTATACATATAGAAGTATCTACAGATCTGACAAGTCTGTGTAATTACCTTTAGTTCCCTGGCTATGCTATACATATAGAAGTATCTACAGATCTGACAAGTCTGTGTAATTACCTTTAGTTCCCTGGCTATGCTATACATATAGAAGTATCTACAGATCTGACATGTCTGTGTAATTACCTTTAGTTCCCTGGCTATGCTATACATATAGAAGTATCTACAGATCTGACATGTCTGTGTAATTACCTTCAGTTCCCTGGCTATGCTATACAAATAGAAGTATCTACAGATCTGACATGTCTGTGTAAATTACATTTAGTTCCCTGGCTATGCTATACATATAGAAGTATCTACAGATCTGACATGTCTGTGTAATTACCTTTAGTTCCCTGGCTATGCTATACATATAGAAGTATCTACAGATCTGACATGTCTGTGTAATTACCTTTAGTTCCCTGGCTACGCTATACATATAGAAGTATCTACAGATCTGACATGTCTGTGTAATTACCTTTAGTTCCCTGGCTACGCTATACATGTAGAAGTATCTACAGATCTGACATGTCTGTGTAATTACCTTTAGTTCCCTGGCTATGCTATACATATAGAAGTATCTACAGATCTGACATGTCTGTGTAATTACCTTTAGTTCCCTGGCTATGCTATACATATAGAAGTATCTACAGATCTGACATGTCTGTGTAATTACCTTTAGTTCCCTGGCTATGCTATACATATAGAAGTATCTACAGATCTGACATGTCTGTGTAATTACCTTTAGTTCCCTGGCTATGCTATACATATAGAAGTATCTACAGATCTGACATGTCTGTGTAATTACCTTTAGTTCCCTGGCTATGCTATACATATAGAAGTATCTACAGATCTGACATGTCTGTGTAATTACCTTTAGTTCCCTGGCTATGCTATACATATAGAAGTATCTACAGATCTGACATGTCTGTGTATTTACCTTTAGTTCCCTGGCTATGCTATACATATAGAATTATCTACAGATAGCCTGCGGGCTATGTGAGTGCATTGCACTTACCTGGTGGAAGCACCCACACCACTAAGCTTACCAGCACATAAAGAAGCAGTATCCAGTAGAGAGCCCATCCAGTGTTGTGAGTGTAACAGCAGAGGATATAGGAGAGGAGAACCACAGTGATCCAGCAGGAGGCGGCTAAGGGACAGTTCTCTGCTCACCTGTGGGGGTTATGACTGAAATCCCAAAAGGTGATACTGTTTCACTACCGAGTACTCCTAATACTCCATAATCCAGGAATTAGCCAAACTGAGGGGTAATCGGTCTTACATAGATCTGAGCACCCATGTCAACATAGAATTGGAACACCTCAAATCTTCACCTTCTTCCTTGGAGGCAAAGAACAAAACTGTGAAGTGAAGGGAGGTGGGAGGACGTAAAAGCTCTTGTTGTTTGGGGTTCTTTGCCTTCTCCTAGTGGCAGGAATTCAGTCTTGCACGTCAAGGCTCTCAGACTCTCACCACTGTATGAAAGAAAAGACAGCTGCTGAAAAGCTTTTCTATAAGCTACTAGCTTCCTAACCATTGTCATAGCAAGTGTGATGCAATCACTGGCTGAAGAGCTGATGCCTGTTTGTGAGCAAACGGATCTCTGTGACATCACAGGTCTCCATGGTAACTCACACCTCTAGCCACAGACAATAAGGCAGAGGTGAACTGTCACTCTAGAGGTTACCTCTTAGCCAATATGGAACGGGTCTTATAAATCTGTCTTTGAAGGAAGTGTTGTCTTCTAAAAAAAATAGTTGTTTTCTTGACTAAAACTCCACCTTGAGGCCCTTTTAGTTACAACCTCTCTTCTTTTAATTTCCTTTAGATTGGATCTTTGTGTGTTGTCAATTCTTATTAATGTTTTTACTAAACATTTGTATTCTAACAATATGCCGTTTATTTATTAGGGTTTACCTGTAGAATTATCAGTTTATCAAATCATTAGCTACATAACTGAGTGGTTTCACTGGTGCATTACTTTATAAGCAGAAGCAATCTAACTGGCTTTCAGTAGTAAATATAATCTAGTTAGAGGGCTTTAAACCCACATTCTTTCATGATTCAGACAGAACACTCAATTTTATTTATTTTTAAGAGCACTAAATTGCAGCATTATTCCTCCCATGTAGTGCTCCAGACACTTATGGCTCTTCAACAAAGAAAACCATGGGAACAAAGCAAATTTGATAACAGAAGTAAATTGGAAACTTAGTTTAAAGGGATAATTTTATTGCTTGTTGCAAACTTAAAAGGAATATAAAACCAATTTTTTTCTTTCATGATTCAGACAGAGCATGCAATTTTAAGCAACTTTCTAGTTTACTCCAATTATCAATTTTTCTCAGTTCTCTTGGTATCTTTATTTGAAAAAGCAAGAATGTAAACTTAGGAGCCGGCCCATTTTTGGTTCAGCACCTCGGTAGCACCATTTGCCGCCTTGCAAATCTGTTCCAAGGAGGCATTTTTGAAGGCCCAAGTAGAAGATACAGACCTAGAAGCATGAGCAGTTACTCTTTTTGGAGGCAGTTTCCCACAATGAATAATCTGCTTAAGCCATGATGCTGAAAGCTACAGCTATAGCTTTTTAATCCTTTCTGGGACCTGAAAAGAGGACAAACAAGCTAGAAGTCTGTCTAAAATATTTAGTAGCCTGAAGGCTAAATTGTGTAGTAGGGGTTCCTTAGCGTTAGAAGGATTTGGCCACAGAGAAGGAACAACAATTTACTGCTTAATATTTTATGAAGACACTATGGGAGAAAAACATATTTAGTACAGAAAACCACTTTATCCTAATGCAAAATCAAAAAGGGGTAAACAGAAGACAAAGCTCATAATTTAGAAACTCTTCTAGCGGAAGAAATGGCTAGAAGAATGAGAACTTTCCATGATAAAAGCTTTAGATCCAGCAAATGCATAGGTTCAAAAGGGGGACCTTGCATAACAGAAAGAACCAGATTCAAATTCCAAGGGGAAGAGATGCGCCTAATAGCAGGAAAATTCTCACCAAGACTTAAACAAGAGTTTAAACATCAAACAACTTAGCCAGCTTCTTGTGAAACAAAAAAACATAATTTATGTAAGAACTTACCTGATAAATTCATTTCTTTCATATTAGCAAGAGTCCATGAGCTAGTGACGTATGGGATATACATTCCTACCAGGAGGGGCAAAGTTTCCCAAACCTTAAAATGCCTATAAATACACCCCTCACCACACCCACAAATCAGTTTAACGAATAGCCAAGAAGTGGGGTGATGGGGAAAGAGCGAAAGCATCAAAAAAATAAGGAATTGGAATAATTGTGCTTTATACAAAAAAATCATAACCACCACAAAAAAGGGTGGGCCTCATGGACTCTTGCTAATATGAAAGAAATGAATTTATCAGGTAAGTTCTTACATAAATTATGTTTTCTTTCATGTAATTAGCAAGAGTCCATGAGCTAGTGATGTATGGGATAATAAATACCCAAGATGTGGAACTTCCACGCAAGAGTCACTAGAGAGGGAGGGATAAAATAAAGACAGCCAATTCCGCTGAAAAATGAATCCACTACCCAAATCAAAAAAGTTTCAATTTTTATAATGAAAAAAACTGAAATTATAAGCAGAAGAATCAAACTGAGACAGCTACCTGAAGTACCATTCTACCAAAACTGCTTCTAAGAAGAGAAAACATCAAAATGGTAGAACATGGTAAAAATATGCAAAGAAGACCAAGTCATTGCTTTGCAAATCTGATCAACAGAAGCTTCATTCTTTAAAAAGCCCAGGAAGTAGAAACTTACCTAGTAAAATGAGCCATAATCCTCCGAGGCGGGAATCCACCCGACTCCAAATAAGCATGATGAATCAAAAGTTTAAGCAAGATGCCAAATAAATGGCAGAAGCTTTTGACCTTCCTAAAACCAGAAAAGATAAAAAATAGACTAGAAGTCTATATGAAATCTGAATAGCTTCAACATAGAAAGTAAGAATCTCACCAAAGAAGTCTTAGGAAAAACAATAATTCCTTCCTAATGTTTGTTAGAATTTACAACTTTAGGTAAGAATTGAAATGAGGACAGCAAAAACCACCTTTTCCTGATGAAAAAAATCAGAAAAAAGAGATTCACAAGAAAGAACAGATAATTCAAAAGCTGTTCTAGCTGAAGAGATGTCCAAAAAGAACAATACTTTCCATGAAAGTAATTAATGTCCAGAGCAAGCATATGCTCAAATAGAAGAGCCTGAAAAACCTTCAGAACCCAATTAAGACTCCAAGGAGAAGAAATTGGCTTAATGACAGGTTTGATACGAATCAAAACCTGAAAAAAATGATGACTATCAGGAAGTAACACTGCCTTATCCTGATGAAAAATCAGAAAAAGATATTCACAAAAAAGAGCAGATAGCTCAAAAATTCTTCTAGCAGAAGAAATAACCAAAAGGAACAATACTTTTCCAAGAAAGTAATTTAATGTTCATAAAATGCATAGTTTCAAACGGAGGAGCCTGTAAATCCCTCAGTACCAAATTGAGACTACAAAGAGGAGAGATTGAATTAATGACAGGCTTGATACGGACCAAAGCCTGAACAAAACAATGAATATCAGGATGATTAGCAATCTTTCTGTGAAAAAAGAACAGAAAGAGTAGAGATTTGTCCTAACAAAGAACTGCAGACAAAACCTTATCCAAACCAACCTGAAAAAAATAATACAATTCTATGAATTTTAAAAGAATGCCAAGAAAAGTAGGTCTTCCAGACTCAATAATAAATCTTTCTAGAGACAGATTTACGAGCCTGAAACCAAGCGTTCAATCTCCATCCCTTCAAATTTAATGATTTGAGATCCTGATGGAAAAAATGGGCCTTGAGAAAGAAGGTCTGGTTTAAACGGAAGTGTCCAAGGTTGGCAACTGGCCATCCGAATGAAATCTGCATACCAAAACCTGAGATGCCATGCTGGAGCCACCAGCATAACAAACAAATACTCCATAAGAATTTTGGAAATCATTTTGGAAGAAGAACTAGAGGCGGAAAGAAATAGGCAAAAAGATAATTTCCAAAGAAATGTCAATGCATACACTACTTCCGCCTGAGGATCCCCGGACCTGAATAGGCCCCTGGGAAGTTCTTTATGCAGATGAGATGCCAACAGATCTATTTCTAGAAATGCTCACATCTGAAAAATTGAAAAACATATCTGGGTATGAGAGACCATTCTCCCGGATGTAAAGCTTGATTATCAGAGATAATCCGCTTCCCAAATATCTATACCTGGGAAAAAAAAACACAGAATTTAGATAGGAGCTGGATTTAGCCTAAGCTAATATCCGAGACACTTCTGTCACAGCCTAAGGACTGATAGTCCTACCCTGATGATTAACATACACCATAGTTGTGATATTGTCTGAAAAACAATAAACGTCTCTTCCTCAAAAAGAAACTAACTGAAAAACTCTGAGAAAACACGGAGTTCTAAAATATCAAATGGTAATCTCGCCTCCTGAGATTTCAAAACCCCTTGTGCTGACAGAGATCCTCAGACAGCCTCCCAACCAAAAAGACTCACATCTGTAGAGATCATGGTCCAGGTTGAGAACTAAATGATGGTGATCTTAACCACCAAATCAAGAGAGATAAATATTAGGATTTGAAGATTTAAAATGCGAAATCCTAGAATCCCTGCACTATAATTCAGCATAAAAGACTGGAAAGGTTCTGTCTATTGAAAATGACCAAAGGGAATTGAATCCAATGCTGTGGCCATAAGACCTAAAAATTCTATGCATATATAGCAACTGAAGGAAATAATAGAGACTAAAGGTACCGACAGACGGAACCCAATAAAATTGTCCCTTGTCTGATTGAGACAAAGACAGTGACACAAACTATCTGGAAACCTAAAAAAAGGTGACCCTTGTGAGAGGAATCAAGAGCTTTTGAAAAAAAGATCCTCTAACTATGTCCTGGAAGAACAAAGTGAATCATATGAGATTCCGCATCCTCAGAAAATAATCTGAATAAACACAGAAAAAATATGCATTTATTGTATCTAATGAAAACAAATAATGCTATCACTGACCAAAAAAAGGCAGAATAGTTTGAATAAAAACTCCAAAACCCAGTTCCTAAAAATGGAACTGGAAGAAATACCCCAGAAGATTCCAGGTCTGAGCAGCGCTTGAACCCCCCGGGTGACCAGCCATGCTTCAACAGTACCCAAAATAAATAGGACCGAAACACACTTAAAGAAAGTGTTAGCCTTACTGGAATAAAATCAAAGAAATTTGGACCGAATAGAACCAAATAAATTTCAAAAAAGTCTTAACCTGCCCCTTGCCAGCCAAGCTGGAATACGGCACATACATCGCAATTTAAGGGAGCTGATTTCGAACTGAAAAAATTTCCAATTAAAACATGTTACTTGGGAAAGAATTCAGGAATTCATTCCTTAATAAGAACAACCAAACTAGTATAAGCTTAAAGTTTTAGTCTTAGAACTCAATCTTGAAGCCCAGAGTAACAGTTAAGAATTGAATCAAATTATAAAACAAATAATTGATTATCTTAGAACAAAAGAAATATGGATTTTTTTAGAAATCACAAAATTCTTCTAGCTCAAACAGCTAAAGACATATATTAAACCTCATTTGCGAAAATATTCAATAAAATGAAGACACAAATGAAATTATTAGCATGATAATCCAGTTAAAAGACCAGACAATACAGTGGACTTGCATAATCAATAAATGCAAAACAACAAGACAAATGCAACAGCACCTAGCCTAGTAAATGTTGTCCCTTTAACAATGCTAAAATAAATCATAATCTGATACTTGATCTTAAAGTAAACAGAAAAACTAAAGCAATTGCAATATCCAAATAAATCACAGGTCCAAGAAAGGTACCTGAAACTAAATAATTTTCCATAAATAAGATACAACCATCTAAAAGGAAAATAAATACTATTTTGCTATAGAAACAATAGCATAATTAGTAGGAGTAGAGATAGCCCCAATAAATTGGAGAACCCTCCAAATTGAATTAAACTGCCGGCAAAGAATATCGTTTAAAACCTTTGAAGAAGGAATAAAAGAAAATTCTCAGCCTATTCCATTCCCTAGTATAAGGAATTGGAAAAAACCTCTGAAAACACATTAGAATAAATAAGCAGAAATAGTGTTAGCTAGTCTTGAAAAAGAACTAGTTACCTTAATGTCCAAAATAATCAACACCTTTTCAACAAAGAACAAATGTACTTTAATAAAAAAGTAGATTTGTTAGTGTCAATATCTGATGAAGAAAATTCTGAATGATAAAAAACATCATCAGAGAAGGATAAATCAGTATGTTGTTGGTCATTTGAAACTTCAATAAAAAAGAAGTTTGAAAAAGACCTAAAAATTTTATTAGAAGGCACAAAGTCAGACAAAGCCTTTAAAATAGAATCAGAAAAATATTTCTTAAAAATCTTCTAAATATTTCTTGTACATAAGATGTAAAAAGAATGGCAATATATAAAGCATAAATACTAATGGATTCTGCATGTAAAAGTTTATCATGATAACCTATTACAAACCATAGCTAAAGATAAACATTCATAACATTTAAAATAAATTAACTTAGCTTTGGTAGGACTGAACTCAGTCAAGCGTTTTTCCAGAAGTAGCTTCTGATCCAGGGTCAATCTGAGACATCTTGCAATATGTAATAGAAAAAACAACATATAAAGCAAAATCTATCAAATTCCTTAAATGACAGTTTCAGGAATGGGAAAAAATGCCAGTGAACAAGCTTCTAGCAACCAGAAGCAATAAACAATGAGACTTAAATAATGTGGAGAAAATAATGACGCCCATATTTTTAAGCGCCAAAAAAGACGCCCACATTATTAGGCGCCTAAATGCTTTTGGAGCCAAGAATGACGCCACATCCGGCGACGCCGACATTTTTGGCGCAAAACGTCAAAAAAAAATGACGCAATCACAAACAACTTCCGGCGACAAGTACGACGCTGGAAATGACAAAGAAAATTTTTGCGCCAAAAAAATCCGCGCCAAGATTGACGCAATAAAATGAAGCATTTTCAGCCCCCGCGAGCCTAATAGCCCACAGGAAAAAAAAGTCAATTTTTAAGGTAAGAAAAAAATTAATTATTCATATGCATTATCCCAAATAATGAAACTGACTGTCTGAAATAAGGAATATTGATCATCCTGAATCAAGGCAAATAAATGTTTAAACACATCTATTTAGAACTTTATATAAAAGTGCCCAACCATAGCTTAGAGTGTCACAAAAAAATAAGATTTACTTACCCCAGGACACTCATCTAATGTAGTAGAAAGCCAAACCAGTACTGAAACGAGAATCAGTAGAGGGTAATTGTATATTAAGAGTATATCGTCGATCTGAAAAGGGAGGTACGAGATGAATCTTCTACAACCGATAACAGAGAACCTATTAATAGATCCCGTAGCAGGAGACCATTCAATTCAACATAGGCAATACTCTCTTCATATCCCTCTGACATCACTGCACACTGAGAGGAAAAACCGGGCTCCAGACTGCCTGCGAAGCGCATATCAACGTAGAAATCTAGCACAAACTTACTTCACACCTCCCACCGGAGGCAAAGTTTGTAAAACCTGAATTGTGGGTGTGGTGAGGGGGTGTATTTATAGGCCATTATAAGGTTTGGGAAACTTTGCCCCTCCTGGTAGGAATGTATATCCCATACGTCACCTAGCTCATGGACTCTTGCTAATTACATGAAAGAAAGATAATGCCAAGATCTGACCCTTAAAGAATTAGCAGATAAACCCTTATCCAGTCCATCCTGAAAGAAATTAAGATTTCTGGGGATTCTAAACGATTTCCAAGAGAAACCTCTAAAACACCAAAGTAAGTAACTTTTCCAAATCTTATGATAAATTCTCTGCTTGACAGGGTTTCTGGAAGAGTAGAGATAACAGAAACTGAAAGTGGAGGCATTCAACCTCCACATCATCCAATTCAGAGATCTGAAATCCAGATGATAGAAGGGTCCTTGTTATAGCAGATCTTTCCTTAGTAGAAGAGCCCATGGAGGAAGAGATGACTTCTAAATTAGGTCTGCATATCAAGTTCTGTGGGGCCACCTAGGAACTATGAGAATTACAGAAGTCGATTCCTGTTTGATTCTGGCAATGACTCTTGGAAGAAGAACAAATGGAGGAAATAAATAGGCCAAACAAAAGTTCCATGGACAGACTAGACCATATATATTGTGAGCTATTAGATCTCTTGACCTGGCACAATAAACTAGAAGTTTGCGGTTCAATTTGGACACCATTAGATATATTGCTGGAAGACCCCACCTCAGGAATAATTTATTGAAAACATCCTGATGAAGAGACCATTCTCCTGGATGGACGGACTGATGACTTGGGCAATCTGATTCCCAATTGTTCACTCCTGGAATGTAAATGGTAGATATGGTGCAGTGGTTTCCCTCTGCCCGAGACAGAATGTGAGATACCTCTTGCACAGCTAAGGAACTACGAGTCCCTCCCTGATGATTGATTTCTGCCACAGCAGTGATGTTGTCTGACTGGAATAAAATTAATTGTTCCTGTTTGAGTAGGGGCCAAGATTTAAGGGCCCGAAGAATCGCACAAAGTTCTAGGATGCTGATAGGTAACCTCACATGTAATCGATCCATAAGGAAAGGGACTGCTTGACTCTGGAATCCTTTGAAGCAAGCCTTTTACAAAACAAGGGATAACATTAGTACTGCAATATTGCATATAAAAGTGTGTATTGTAATACTGACTTCCCAGAGTGATTACTCATTAACTGTATTTTCAACCAAGCTTCTAAGCACATTCAACCAAACCTGACCTATAGCTATAACACTTCTATTTAAAGGCTAGAAAAATCAACATTTAAATGTGCATGGGTGCACTTAAATTCTAAATAGAACAATTTTTTGCAATTAACTTCAATCAGCAAATAAAGGCTAGTAAGTTAGCACAGTTTTTAAAGCAGGATATGCACATATGTCGTGAGTTTGCCATGCACCAACATCAAACACAAAACCTTCTCAGTGGTTTGTATGACACAAAATTAAGTATTTGACACAATATACGCTACCCACTAGTACATATGCCACCAAAAACAGAATACATTATATTAATGGAAGTGTTTTTGCAAAAAGCTTGTATTTTAAATATACACCAGTGAACATTTCCGTTTGACCTTTCTATCCTTTTAAGCAAACCCTAAAAATGTGGCATTTACTCAGCTCTCCTAAACAGAACAAAAGGGTAAGTGGCTGCAGTGAAGCTAGATTTCAACATGGAGACGGCCATGATTAGAGGGAGGTGGGAATAACAAATACTATGCTTTTAACATGTATATAGTGTTTGATGCCCCTATAAGATTCAGCAATAACCGTATTTAGGGCCTATTTTTCTGAAAGAATTATTATGGGAGTAAAGTTTGTTACATCACATTTGAGTGAGAGCACATTCCACTTGGTCTTAGTATAAAGGAGCTGGAACTGAAAAGGGACAGCTTCGCACAACTACAAAAGAATAGTAACTACTCACCATGTCATTGATTTCTTCCTCTAGTTCTTTTCAAATCAGTTCTACTGTTTTATAGATTAAAAGTTGTGTGAGCTTTACATTTTGCATTTTTTTTTTACAACAGTTTTACAGTTACAGCACTCATTGCTTCTGTCATAGTATGTGAGAATACCCTGTGCTCCAAAATGGCAGCCCACAGTATATAGAGGTGGAGCTTAACCATCAGACAACATTTCAGGGTTAAAGGAACATTCAACACCAGAAATGTTGTTGTTTTAAAAGATAATCCCTTTATTACCCAATTCCCCAGTGTTGGCATAACCAACACCAGTTATAATAATACACTTTTTACCTCTGTAATTACCTTGTATCTAAGCTTCTGCTGACTGCCCCCTTATTCCAGTTCTTTTGACAGACTTGCTTTTTAGCCAATCAGTGCTCATTCCTAGGTCACTTCACGTGCATGAGCACAATGTTATCTATATGAAACACATGAACTAATGCCCTCTAGTGTCAAAATGCATTCAGATTAGAGGCAGTCTTCAAGGTCTAAGAAATTAGCATATGAACCTCCTAGGTTTAGCTTTCAACTAAGAATACCAAGAGAACAAAGCAAAACTGGTGATAAAAGTAAATTGGGAAGTTATTTAAAATTACATTCCCTATTTAAATCAAAAGTTTTTTTTTGGACTTGACTGTCCCTTTAAAATAGGAACAACACGGTTTTGAAGACAACTTCAGCAACATTAGGAAAAACAACAGCTTAGTGAGTAGTAACCATTCTTGTGCTCAGCAGTTATTGTCTCTTGAACTTGGGTGCTGAGGACTAGATTGTGAGAATGTCCTGAGCTGCCGCTAGGGTGGCCACCTCAGCCATGTTTTCCTGGACACTTATGAGTCACACATGCTGTAAGGGTTTGTAGGGAGGAACATCTATTGTGTGTGTGCATCAGCACTATTCATGTGATATCCAGAGTACTGCTTACCCTGCAACATGCGTAAGCTCATAACTGTCCAGAAAAACATAATCAGCTAACCCAGGTCTGAGCTACAGCACAGGCGATGTAATCAGCTACCCCAGGTGGTGAGCTGCAGCACAGGCAATGTAATCAGCTACCCCAGGTGTGAGCTGCAGCACAGGCAATGTAATCAGCTACCCCAGGTGTGAGCTGCAGCACAGGCAATGTAATCAGCTACCCCAGGTGTGAGCTGCAGCACAGGCAATGTAATCAGCTACCCCAGGTGTGAGCTGCAGCACAGGCGATGTAATCAGCTACCCCAGGTGTGAGCTACAGCACAGGCGATGTAATCAGCTACCCAGGTGTGAGCTACAGCACAGGCGATGTAATCAGCTACCCAGGTGTGAGCTGCAGCACAGTGACATAATCAGCTAACCCAGGTCTGAGCTACAGTACAGGCAATGTAATCAGCTACCCAGGTGTGAGCTGCAGCACAGGTGACGTAATCAGCTACCCCAGGTGGTGAGCTGCAGCACAGGTGACATAATCAGCTACCCCAGGTGTGAGCTGCAGCACAGGCGATGTAATCAGCTACCCCAGGTGTGAGCTGCAGCACAGGCGATGTAAATCAGCTACCCCAGGTGTGAGCTGCAGCACAGGCGATGTAATCAGCTACCCAGGTGTGAGCTGCAGCACAGGCGATGTAATCAGCTACCCCAGGTGGAGCTGCAGCACAGGCGATGTAATCAGCTTACCCCAGGTGTGAGCTGCAGCACAGGCGATGTAATCAGCTACCCCAGGTGTCAGCTACAGCACAGGCAATGTAATCAGCTACCCCAGGTGTTGAGCTACAGCACAGGCGATGTAATCAGCTACCCCAGTGTGTGAGCTGCAGCACAGGCGATTTAATCAGCTACCCTAGGTGTGAGGCTGCAGCACAGGCGATGTAATCAGCTACCCAGGTGTGAGCTGCAGCACAGGCGATGTAATCAGCTATCCCAGGTGTGAGCTGCAGCACAGGTTACATAATTAGCCGTTACTTGTTTAACCCCCTTAATGACCACAGCACTTTTCCATTTTCTGTCCGTTTGGGGACCAAGGCTATTTTTACATTTCTGCGGTGTTGTGTGTTTAGCTGTAATTTTCCTCATACTCTTTACTGTACCCACGCATATTAATATACCGTTTTTCTCGCCATTAAATGGGGCTTTCTAAGATACCATTATTTTCATCATATCTTATAATTTACTATAAAAAAAATTATAAAATATGAGGAAAAAATGGGAAAAAAACGCAGTTTTTCGAAATTTTGACCCCCAAAATCTGTTCACAAACATCTACAACCCACTAAAAAACACCCATGCTAAATAGTTTCTATATTTTGTCCTGAGTTAGAAGATACCCAATGTTTACATGTTCTTTGCTTTTTTGCAAGTTATAGGGCAATAAATACAAGTAGCACTTTGCTATTTCCAAACACACCTTTTTTTTCAAAATTAGCGCTAGTACATTGGGGACACTGATATCTGTCTGGAATCCCTGAATATCCCTTGACATGTATATATATTTTTTTAGAAGACATCCCAAAGTATTGATCTAGGCCCATTTTGGTATATTTCATGCCACCATTTCACTACAAAATCGATCAAATAAAAAGAAAATGTTCACTTTTTCACAAATGTTTTCACAAACTTTAGGTTTCTCATTGAAATTATTTTACAAACAACTTGTGCAATTATGGCATACATGGTTGTAAATGTTTCTCTGGGATCCCTTTGTTCAAAAATAGCAGACATATATGGCTTTGCATCGCTTTTTGGTATTTAGAAGGCCGCTAAATGCCGCTGCGCACCACACGTGTATTATGCCCAGCAGTGAAGGGGTTAATTAGGGAGCATGGTAGGGAGCTTGTAGTTTTAATTTTAGCTTTAGTGTAGTGTAGTAGACAACCAAAGTATTGATCTAGGCCCATTTTGGTATATTTCATGCTACCATTTCACCGCCAAATGCGAACAAATAAAATAAAACGTAAAATTTTCCCAATTTTAGGTTTCTCACAAAAATTATTTACAAACAGCTTGTGCAATTATGGCATAAATGGTTGTAAAAGGCTTCTCTGGGATCCCCTTTGTTCAGAAATAGCAGACATATATGGCTTTTGGCTTTGCTTTTTGGTAATTAGAAGGCAGCTAAATGCCGCTGCGGCACCATACGTGTAATAATGCCCAGCAGTGAATGGGGTTAATTAGGGAGCTTTTAGGGAGCTTGCAGGGTTTAATTTTAGCTTTAGTGTAGGTATCAACCTCCCTACATGACACATCACACCCCCAGATCCTCCCAAACAGCTCTCTTCCCCACCCCACAATTGTCCCCCGCCATCGTAAGTACTGGCAGTAGGTCTGCCAGTACTAAAATAAGAGTTTTTTGGGGTTTTTTTTTTTAAAAATAATAATTATGTTCTGTAGTATCCTCCCTTAGCCCCCAACCTCCTGATCCCCCCCCCCCCCCCCAAACAGCTCACTAACCCCCCTCTCTCTGCCTTATTGCGCCATATTGGGTACTGGCAGCTGTCTGCCAGTGCCCAGTTTGAAATCAAATATGTTTTTTTTTTAGTTTTTTTTAAAAAAATACTATTTTCTGTAGTGTAGCTGCCCTCCCTCAACCCCCAACCCCCCCAACCCCTGCCAGATCGCTAAACAGTTTTGAGATGCCCACCCTCACGTCCCACCGAGTACCATCATTGTTCCATAGTGTAGGGCTCCCACCCGCACCGGGTGCGCGCGCAACCCGCCTCCAGTGTTCACACCGCGCGCACAACGCCCGCAGCTCTATCCCGCCCCCCTTCCCACCGATGGCCGCCCTCCCCCGCCTCCCTTGGTAAGCTCCCACCCACCAACGAACATGGGCCATCAATGGGCCGATGCAGAGAGGGCCACAGGGTGCGCTCTCTGCATCAGACGGCTAAAAAATGTTATAGCAGGATGCCTCAATATCGAGGCATCACTGCTTTCATGTTATAGCAGTGATCAGGAAGACTGCTGGACAGGATCGCTTCCACTGCTTTCAAAGACCAACGACGTACGGGGTACGTCCTTGGTCATTAACTGCATTTTTTTGCAGGACGTACCCCATACGTCGTTGGTCGTTAAGGGTTAAAGGGACACTGAACACAATTTTTTTCTTTCGTGATTCAGAAGTAGGGTATACATTTTACTCCTATTATCAAATTTCTTCGTTCTCTTGCTATCTTTATTTAAAAAAGAAGGGCATCTAAGCTGTTTTGGGGGGGTTCAGAACTCTGGACAGCATTTTTTTATTGGTGGATGAATTTATCCACCAATCAACAAGGACAACCCAGGTTGTTCACCAAAAATGGGCCGGCATCTAAACTTACAGTCTTAGCATTTTAAATAAAGATACCAAGAGAATTAAGATAATTTAATAGGAGTAAATTAGAAAGTTGCTTAAAATTTCATGCTCTATCTGAATCACGAAAGAAAAAATTTGGGTTCAGTGTCCCTTTAACCCTTTCACTACCGATACTTTCAGACAAAAACTTGCCTAAAATTCCAGAGAATTGTTAGCATATTTTGCTATCACTTAATTTAAAAAAAAAAAAAAATTTAACATACAAAACTATATATAACATAATTTATGCCTTACCTGATAAATTCCTTTCTTCTGTAGTGTGATCCAGTCCACGGGTCATCATTACTTCTGGGATATTAACTCCTCCCCAACAGGAAGTGCAAGAGGATCACCCAGCAGAGCTGCATATAGCTCCTCCCCTCTACGTCACTCCCAGTCATTCGACCAAGGACCAAACGAGAAAGGAAAAGCCAAGGGTGAAGTGGTGACTGGAGTATAAATTAAAAAATATTTACCTGCCTTAAAACAGGGCGGGCCGTGGACTGATCACACTACAGAAGAAAGGAATTTATCAGGTAAGCATAAATTATGTTTTCTTCTGTTAAGTGTGAACAGTCCACGGGTCATCATTACTTCTGGGATACCAATACCAAAGCAAAAGTACACGGGATGACGGGAGGGATAGGCAGGCTCTTTATACAGAAGGAACCACTGCCTGAAGAACCTTTCTCCCAAAAATAGCCTCCGTGAAGCAAAAGTGTCAAATTTGTAAAATTTGGAAAAAGTATGAAGCGAAAGACCAAGTTGCAGCCTTGCAAATCTGTTCAACAGAGGCCTCATTCTTAAAGGCCCAAGTAGAAGCCACAGCTCTAGTGGAATGAGCTGTAAAACCCTTTCAGGAGGCTGCTGTCCAGCAGTCTCATAAGCTAAACGAATTATGCTACGAAGCCAAAAAGAAAGAGACGGTACAGAAGCTATTTTGAACCTCTCCTCTGCCCAGAGTAAATGACAAACAGAGAAGACGGTTTGTCGAAATTCCTTAGTTGCCTGTAAGTAAAATGTTAGAGCACGGACTACATCCAGGTTGTGCAGTAGACGTTCCTTCTTCGAAGAAGGATTTGGGCATAAGAAGGAACAACATCTCTGATTGATATTCCTGTTAGTAACTACCTTAGGTAAGAACCCAGGTTTAGATACGCAGAACTACCTTATCCGAATGAAAAATCAAATAAGGAGAATCACACCTTGTAAGGCTGATAACTCAGAGACTCTTCGAGCCGAGGAAATAGCCATAAAAATAGAACTTTCCAAGATAACAACTTTATATCAATGGAATGAAGGGGTTCAAACGGAACGCCCTGTAAAACATTAAGAACAAGGTTTAAAACTCCATGGTGGAGCAAACCGTTTAAAACACAGGCTTAATCCTGGCCAAAGCCTGACAAAAAGCCTGGGACGTCAGGAACTTCTGACAGACGTTTGTGTAACAGAATGGACAGAGCTGAGATCTGTCCCTTTAATGAACTAGCGATAAACCCTTTTCTAAACCTTCTTGTAGAAAAGACAATATCCTAGGAATCCTAACCTTTACTCCAAGAGTAACCTTTGATTCACACCAATATAGGTATTTACGCCAATCTTATGGTAAATCTTCTGGTAACAGGTTTCCTACCTGTATTAAGGTATTCAATAACTGACTCAGAATACCCACGTCTTGATAAAATCAGCGTTTCAATTTCCAAGCAGTCAGCTTCAGAGAAGTTAGACTTTGATGTTTGAAGGGACCCTGTATCAGAAGGTCCCTGTTTCAGAGGTAGAGACCAAGTGGACAGGATGGACATGTCCACCAGATCTGCATACCAAGTCCTGCGTGGCCACGCAGGTGCTATTAGAATCACTGATGCTCTCTCTTGTTTGATTCTGGGCAATCAATCGAGGAAGCATGGGAAGGGTGGAAACACGTAAGCCATCCTGAAGTCCCAAGGTGCTGTCAGAGGCATCTATCAGGACTGCTCTGGGATCCCTGGATCTGGACCCATAACGAGGAAGCTTGGCGTTCTGTCGAGACGCCATGAGATCTATCTCTGGTTTGCCCCAACGTCGAAGTATTTGGGCAAAGACCTCCGGATGAAGTTCCCACTCCCCCCGGATGAAAAGTCTGACGACTTAAGAAATCCGCCTCCCAGTTCTCCACTCCCGGGATGTGGATTGCTGACAGGTGGCAAGAGTGAGACTCTGCCCAGCGAATTATCTTTGATACTTCCATCATAGCTAGGGAGCTTCGTGTCCCTCCCTGATGGTTGATGTAAGCTACAGTCGTGATGTTGTCCGACTGAAACCTGATGAAACTCCGCGGTGTCAACTGGGGCCAAGCCAGGAGGGCATTGAGAACTGCTCTCAATTCCAGAATGTTTATTGGCAGGAGACTCTCCTCCTGACTCCATTGTCCCTGAGCCTTCAGAGAATTCCAGACGGCACCCCCAAACCTAGAAGGCTGGCGTCTGTTGTTACAAATGTCCAGTCTGGTCTGCTGAATGGCATCCCCCTGGACAGATGTGGCCGAGAAAAGCCACCAAAGAAGAGAATTTCTGGTCTCTTGATCCAGATTCAGAGAAGGAATGTTTTATTGGCAGGAGACTCTACTATGTCCATTGCCGCTACCATTAAAGCCGATTACCTCCATGCATTTGAGCCACTGACGGGTGTTGAATGGAATGAAGGGTCGGCAAGAACTTTTGAAGTCTTGTTAACCGGTCCTCTGTCAGGTAAATCTTCATTTTTACAGAATCTATAAGAGTCCCCAGGAAGGGAACTCTTGTGAGTGGAACGAGGTGAACTTTTCTTTCGTTCACCTTCATCCATGTGACCTTAGAAATGCCAGTACTAACTCTGTATGAGACTTGGCAGTTTGAAAGCTTGAAGCTATGAATCAGAATGTCGTCTAGGTATGAGCTACCGAGATTCCCACGGTCTTAGTACCGCCAGAAGAGCACCCAGAACCTTTGTGAAGATTCTTGGAGCTGTAGCCAATCCGAATGGAAGAGCTACAAACTGGTAATGCCTGTCTAGGAAGGCAAACCTTAGGTACCGTAATGATCTTTGTGAATCGGTATGTGAAGGTAAGCATCTTAAATCTACAGTGGTCATGTACTGACCTCTTGGATCATAGGTAAAATTGTCCGAATAGTCTCCATCTGAACGATGGAACTCTTAGGAACTTGTTTAGGATCTTAAGTCCAGGATTGGTCTGAAAGTTCCCTCTTTTTCGGGAACCACAAACAGATTGAGTAAAACCCCTGTCCCTGTTCCGATCGTGGAACTGGGTGGATTACTCCCATTAACAAGAGCTCTTGTACGCAGCGTAGAAACGCCTCTTTCTTTGTCTGGATTGTTGACAACCTTGACAGATGAAATCTCTCTCTTGGAGGAGAGTATTTGAAGTCCAGAAGGTATCCCTGAGATATTATTTCTAGCGCCCAGGGATCCTGGACATCTCCTTGCCCAAGCCTGGGCGAAGAGAAGAAAGCTGCCCCCCACTAGATCCGATCCCGGATCGGGGGGCCCTCAATTCATGCCGTTTTAGGGGCAGCAGTAGGTTTCCTGGTCTGCTTGCCCTTGTTCCAGGACTGGTTAGGTTTCCAGCCTTGTCTGTAGCAAGCAACAGCTCCTTCCTGTTTTGGTGCAGAGGAAGTTGATGCTGCTCCTGCTTTGAAATTACGAAAGGAACGAAAATTAGACTGTCTAGTCTTAGTTTCGGCTTTGTCCTGAGGCAGGGCCATGGCCTTTACCCTCCTGTAAGTCAGCGATAATCTCTTTCAACCCGGGCCCGAATAAGGTCTGCCCTTTGAAAGGTATATTAAGCAATTTAGACTTAGAAGTAACATCAGCTGACCAGGATTTTAGCCACAGCGCCCCTGCGTGCCTGAATGGCGAATCCTGAATTCTTCGCCGTAAGTTTAGTTAGATGTACTACGGCCTCCGAAATGAATGAATTAGCTAGTTTAAGGACTCTAAGCCTGTCCGTAATGTTGTCCAGAGTAGCTGAACTAATGTTCTCTTCCAGAGACTCAATCCAGAACGCCGCTGCAGCCGTGCATGCAAGGGGTTGCAATATAAAACCTTGTTGAACAAACATTTTCTTAAGGTAACCCTCTAATTTTTTATCCATTGGATCTGAAAAAGCACAGCTATCCTCCACCAGGGATAGTGGTACGCTTAGCTAAAGTAGAAACTGCTCCCTCTACCTTAGGGACCGCTTTGCCATAAGTCCCGTGTGGTGGCGTCTATTGGAAACATTTTTCTAAATATCGGAGGGGTGAGAACGCACACCGGGTCTATCCCACTCCTTAGAAACAATTTCAGTAATTCTCTTAGGTATAGGAAAAACCTCAGTACCGTCTCGTCGGTACCGCAAAATATTTATCCAACCTACACATTTTCTCTGGTATTGCAACTGTGTTACAATCATTCAGAGCCGCTAACACCTCCCCTAGTAATACATGGAGGTTTTCCAGTTTAAATTTTAAAATTTGAAATATCTGAATCCAGTCTGTTTGGATCAGAACCGTCACCACAGAATGAAGTTCTCCGTCCTCATGTTCTGCAACCTGTGACGCAGTATCTGACATGGCCCTAATATTATCAGCGCACCTCTGTTCTCACCCCTGAGTGATCACGCTTACCCTCTTAGTTCTGGTAATTTAGCCAAAACTTCAGTCATAACAGAAGCCATATCCTGTAATGTGATTTGTAATGGCCGGCCAGATGTACTCGGCGCTACAATATCACGCACCTCCCGAGCGGGAGATGCAGGTACTGGCACGTGAGGCGAGTTAGTCGGCATAACTCTCCCCCTCGTTGTTTGGTGAAATTTTGTTCAATTTGTACAGATTGACTTTTATTTAAAGTAGCATCAATACAGTTAGTACATAAATTTCTATTGGGCTCCACTTTGGCATTGCAACAAATGACACAGGTATCTTCCTCTGAATCAGACATGTTTAACACACTAGCAAATAAACTTGCAACTTAGAATACAATTCAATTAGAATAATATTAAAAACGTACTGTGCCTTAAGAAGCACAGAAAATCTATGACAGTTGAAAATTAATAAATTGAAACAGTTATAGCCTCAATCCTTGTAAACAACACAACTTTAGCAAAGGTTTAATCCCAATAGCAAAGATAACAAATTCTGAAAGCAGAAACAATTACAGAATAAACGTTTTTTATCACAGTCAACTATAATTCTCACAGCTCTGCTGAGAGAAATTACCTCCCTCAAAATAAGTTTGAAGACCCCTGAGTTCTGTAGAGATGAACTGGATCATGCAGGAAATACAATGAGCTGCTGACTGAAATAACTGATGCATAGAAAAGGCGCCAAAAAAACGGGCCCTTCCCCCTCACACACAGCAGTGAGAGGAGAACAGAAACTGTCAGAAAAAGATTAAGCAACTGCCAAGTGGAAAAATGGTGCCCAAAACATTTATTCACTCAGTACCTCAGCAAATGAAAACGATTTTACATTCCAGCAAAAACGTTAAACATAATTTCTAGTTATTAAACAGCTTAATGTACTTCTTACAGTGTAATTCTAGTGAAGTACCATTCCCCAGAATACTGAAGTGTAAAGTATACATACATGACATTATATCGGTATGGCAGGATTTTCTCATCAATTCCATTGTCAGAAAATAAAAGCTGCTACATACCTCTATGCAGATTCATCTGCCCGCTGTCCCCTGATCTGAAGTTTACCTCTCCTCAGATGGGCCGAGAAACAGCAATATGATCTTAACTACTCCGGCTAAAATCATAGCAAAAACTCTGGTAGATTCTTCTTCAAACTCTGCCAGAGAGGTAATAACACACTCCGGTGCTATTTTAAAATAACAAACTTTTGATTGAAGATATAAAACTAAGTATAATCACCATAGCCCTCTCACACCTCCTATCTAGTCGTTGGGTGCAAGAGAATGACTGGGAGTGACGTAGAGGGGAGGAGCTATATGCAGCTCTGCTGGGTGAATCCTCTTGCACTTCCTGTTGGGGAGGAGTTAATATCCCAGAAGTAATGATGACCCGTGGACTGATCACACTTAACAGAAGAAATATATATATATATATATATATATATATATATATATATATATATATATATATATATATATATTTATTTTAAGTAGACAACCCAAGGTATTAATCCAGGCCCATTTTGGTATATTTCATGCCACCATTACCCAACCAAATGCAATCAAATAAAAACAAAATTGGTACTTTTTTCACAAACTTTGGGTTTCTCACAGCAATTATTTACAAACTGCTTGTGCAATTATGGCACAAATGTTTGTAAAAGTTTCTCTGGGATCCCCTTTGTTCAAAAATAGCAGACACATATGGCTTTGCCATTGCTTTTTGGTAATTAGAAGGCTGCTAATTGCAGCTGTGCACCATACTTCTATTATTCCCGGCAGTGAAGGGGTTAATTAGGTATCTTAAAAGGTTATTTTAGCTTTAGTGTAGAGATTAGGCCCCCCCAACCTAACACTTCCCACTCCCTGATCACTCCCAAACAACTCTCTTTCCTCCCCTATCCCTCACTGGTAACCCCCTTACCCCCCAACCAGCTCTCTCAACGCCCCCCTCTAACTATTACCCACCACTGGCACAATGTCTGCCAGTACCAAAAAAATATATATATTATACATATTTTCTGTAGTGTAGTGTCCCCCTACCCACGATCTTTAGTTTAGGATCCCCCACACCCCCAGATCCCCTTTTCTGTAGTGTAGCTGCCCCTTCCCTCCCTGTCCCTTAATTATTTTTTTTTGTAGCGTAGGGCCCTCCCACTCCTTCCCGCCTCCCCTGCTGGGCCGCCCAACCGGTTCCAACCCACACCTCCCGCCGGCACCCAGCAGAAGATGGTTAGAGATGGTGACACACAGTGTCATTGTCTGTAAGATCAGGCATCTGCCCTCATATGGAGCTGGAGCACCGATTACACTGCGGCTCCATATGCGGCAGATGCCTGAAACATCAGGAGCTCCATCTCTCAGCTGTAACTTAACAGCCAAGAGTGCTCGAGCTTCCTGAAGCTAGGACGTGTATATACATCTAGCGGTATGATAGGCAAAGTACTGCAAGACTTATATATACGTCCTTTCGGTGACAGAAATGTAAATGATTTAGAGCATTGTTTGCGCTGTTTGCATATAAATGCTTAAAGGGACATAATACTCCTATGCTAAATCACTTGAAACTGATGCAGTATAACTGTAAAAAGCTGACCGGAAAATATCACCTGAGCATCTATATGTAAAAAAGGAAGATATTTTAACCTCACAATCTCCTCAGCCTCAGCAGAGTAAGTTCTGTGTAAAAAGTTATACTCACTGCTCCCCAGCTGCAGGTAAAAAAAAATAAAAAATGAAGAAATGAACAGCAGCCAATCAGCAGTGCTGAGGTCATGAACTCTTACTGTGATTTCATGAGAATTGACTTAACTCTCATGAGATTTCATAGTAAGCTTCCTTTACCTGATTTGGTGAAATAATATGAGAGTTCATGAGGCTCATTCTTTCAGCTGTCCCAGGACAGACACACTAAAATGCTGCTTAGAAATCCTTTACAATGGGATGTGGCTACTGAGGAACTTTGAGGTAAAATATCTTTCTTTTTTACATAGAGATGTTCAGGTGATATTTTCTAATCAGCTTTTTACAGCTATGCTGCATCACTTTCAAGTGTTTAAACATTTTGGGTATTATGGCCCTTTAATGTCTGCAAAGGGGATAAACGCATTTAGATCTAAAGCAGCAATGCACTTGCAGGGACCTAGCTGAACACATCAAGGGAGCCAATCACAATAGGCACATGTGCAACCAACCCCCAGCTAGCTCCCAGTTCTGCATTGCTGCTCCTGATCCTACCTAGATATGCTAAAAAAAAAAAAGGAAATGCATTTGATAATAGAATTAAAGCCTTTTCAAATCGCATGCTCTATCTAAACATAAAAGTTTAAATTTCGAGTTTCGTGCCCTTTTTAACTTGTTCTCAGGCAGGATGCTCCTGACGCATGGGTCTGTTAGTGTGAGGTGAGTGGAACTCGATATGCAAGAATAGACGTACAGGAAACCAAAAGTCTTTTTTAAAAAGTTTTAATAAAGCAAGAGAAACAAAAACTAAGGGTAAAAACAAGGGCAGAGTCCAGGAACAGCAACGTGAGATCGGTCCAGTAACTAGGTACCAAGGGGGAAAGCCGGAGCAAAGTCCAGCAGGTATAGGTGCACAGGCTGGCACAGGATACCAGATAGATGCAGCAGTAACAACAGGAGTCAGGTAAGCTGCCCTCGCTACAGCAAGCACAGGAAACTCAGTGAGTTCTGTTGGTGAGGCAGTCAAGAAATACCAGGTAGGTGCAGTGGGTACAGCAGGATATAACACGCGAGTGCAGCAGTTACAGCAGGATACAGGTAAGTTGCCACTGCTACAGCAGGATACAGGAGACTCAGCAGGATGTTACGGGATACCAGGGGAATGCAGCAGATACAGCGAGATACAGGTAAGCTGTGACTGGTACAGCAGGATACAGGAGACTCAGCAGGATGTTTACAGGATACCGGGGGAGTGCAGCAGATACAGCGAGATACAGGTACGCTGTCACTGGGTACAGCAGGATACAGGAGACTCAGCAGGATGTTACAGGATACTAGGTGAGTGCAGCAGATACAGCGTGGATACAGGTAAGCTGCCACTGGTAGAGCAGGATACAGGAGACTCAGCAGGATGTTACGGGATACCGGGGGAGTGCAGCAGATACATGTGAGATACAGGTAAGCTGTCACTGGTACAGCAGGACACAGGAGACTCAGCAGGAAGTTACGGGATACCGGGGGAGTGCAGCAGATACAGCGAGATACAAGGTAAGCTGTCACTGGTACAGCAGGATACAGGAGACTCAACAGGATGTTACGGATACCGGAGGAGTGCAGCAGATACAGCGAGATACAGGTAACCTGTCACTGGTACAGCAGGATACAGGAGACTCAGCAGGATGTTACGGGATACCGGGGGAGTGCAGCAGATACAGCGAGATACAGGTAAGGAGCTGCCATTGGTACAGCAGGATACAGGAGACACGAGCAGGATGTTACAGGATACCAGGTGAGTGCAGGAGCTACAGTGGGATACAGGTAAGCTGGTCACTGGTACAGGCAGGATTCAGGAGACTCAGCAGATGTTACGGGATACGGGGGAGTGCAGGAGCTAGTGAGATACAGGTAAGCTGTCACTGGTACAGTAGGATACAGGAGACTCAGCAGGATGTTACGGAATACCGGGTGAGTGCAGCAGATACAGTGGATGCAGTAAGCTGCCACTGGTACAGCAGGATACATGAGACCTCAGCAGGATGTTACAGGGATACTAGGATACAGGTTAGTGAGAAAAAGAACAGGAGGGCAGGTAAGCTCCTCAATAACTCAGCACAGATTGATGGGCTGAGTGAGTTTATATAGGAACTCCCACACCTGCTGTCCCTTTAAATTAGTGCAGGGTGCAGCTACGTAGAAGACGGACCTTGGCGTTGCTCTATGTGGAGGCAGGAGGCCCGTTGCAAGATTAGGTAAGTTCTTACAGTTAGCGCTGCCCAAACTATACCCAGGAGCCATTACCTGACCTGCCAGAATGTTTGTTTTCTGCTCAGTTTGTGCTGAGTGCCACCCAGACATTAGTAAATTAATAAATAAAAAACCTTCAAAACTATTAAGAATCAGTTGTTTATTGTACCACCCTAAGTGAATATAACTGTATCTAGTACTGAGATTTACATATAGCAGCTTGCTATGTAGTTGACTAAAAAGAAAATTTATGCTTACCTGATAAATGTATTTCTTTTTTGACACAATGAGTCCACGGATTATCTTAATTACTAATGGGATATTGACCTCCTGGTCAGCAGGAGGCAAAGAGCACCACAGCAGAGCTGTTAAATAGCTCCTCCCTTCCCTCCCACCCTCCAGTCATTCGACCAAGTTAGGAAGAGAAAGGAAAAGCCAAGGTGCAGAGGTGTCTGAAGTTTACAATAACCCACAACCTGTCTAAAAACCACAGGGCGGCCGTGGACCTCATCGTGTCAAAAAAGGAATTAAAATTTATCAGGTAAGCATAAATTTTCTTTTATTTTTTAAGACTCGATGAGTTCACGTATCATCTTAATTACTAATGGGATTCAATACCCAAGCTAGAGTACACAGATAGATACGGGAGGAACAAGGCAGGGAACCTAAACGGAAGGCACCACTGCTTGAAGAACCTTTCTCCCAAAAGCTGACTTCGACCGAGGCAAAAGTGTCAATTTGTAGGAACTTTGAAAAAGGTGAAAGAGGACCAAACTGCAGCCTTGCAATCTGTTTCCACAGAAGCTTCATTTTTGAATGCCCATTGAGAAGCAAACAGCCCTTGTGGAATGAGCCGTAACCCTCTCAGGAGATTGCTGTCCAGCAGTCTCATATGCAAAACGTATGATACTCTTCAGCAAAAAGAAAGAGAAGTAGCCGTAGCTATCTGTCCCTTAGGTTTTTCCTGAGAAAACCACAAACAAAGAAGAAGACTGACAAAAAGTCCTTAGTCGCCTGCAGGTAAAACTTAAAGCACGGACCACGTCCAAATTGTGCAGAAGTCTTTCTTTCTGAGAAGGAGGATTAGGACACAAGGAGGGAACAACAATCTCCTCATTAATGTTCCTATCAGAAACAAACTCAGGAATAAATCCTATTTAGTACGTAAAACTACCTTATCTGAATGGAAAATAAGATAAGGAGACTCATACTGTAATGCTGAGAGTTCTGACACTCTCCAAACAGTAGAAATAGCAACAAGAAATAAAACCTTCCAAGATAACAACTTAATATCTAAGGAATGCATAGGCTCAAACAGAGCCCCTTGAAGAACTTTTGAGCACTAAATTAAGACTCCATGGAGAGTAACTGGTTTGAACACAGGCCCTGATCCTGACTAAGGCCTGACAGAACGATTGAACATCTGGAACATCCGCCAGACGTTTGTGAACAAAATAGAATAAGGCCGAAATTTGCCCCTTTACAGATCTCGTCGATAAACCTTTCTCCAAACCCTCTTGGAGAAAAGACAAAATTCTAGGAATCCTAACTCTACTCCATGAGTCACACCTTGGATTCACACCAATAGAGATATTTACGCCAAATCTTATGATAAATCTTTCTAGTTTACAGGCTTACGAGCCTGAATCATTGTCTCTATAACAGAGTCAGAAAAGCCCCGCTTGATAAAATTAAACGTTCAATCTCCAATCAGTCAGCTTCAGAGAAACAAGATCTTTCCTCAACTGAAGCCTCCAAGTTGTAGAGATGTCATCTCCACCAGGTCTGCATACCAAATCCTGCGAGGCCAGTGCTATGAGGATCACAGAAGGCCCTTTCCTGTTTGATTCGAGCAATGACCCGAAGAAGAAGCACAAACGGAATAAGTATGCTAAACTGAAGGTCCAAGGAACCGTCAGAGAACCCATCAGTTCCGCCTGGGAGACCCTGGACCTCAACCCGTATCTTGGGATCTAGGCAATCTGTCGAGATGCCATGAGATCTAATTCCGATTGACCCCACTTGAGAATCAGGCTGGAGAACACTTCAGGATGGAGTTTCCCTCCCCCAAGAGAAAAGCCTGCCTGATCAGAAGCGCCTTCCATATGTCCCTAGAATGCGGATCGCCGGACATGTAGCTAGAATGGGCCTCTTTGATCTTTGATTTCCCGACTTCTGTCAGAAAAAAATCTTCATTGATAGGGAATCTAACGATAGATCCCAGAAAAATACCTTAATTTAGGACTCAGGAATTCTTTCCCCAATTTACCTTCTACTCGTGAGAACGCAGGAAGGAAAATACCATGTCTGTGTGCGAACTGTTTGATGTAACAAAATCGCCTGAACTGGGATGACAACTAAATATGATGCTGCAATGCACCATGAAAATTCTGTAAGCTATGGCAAGACCGAAGGAAAGAGCCACAAAGCTAGAAGTATTCCGTGCCAGAAAGGCAAACCATAGGACTTGTGTTGATCCCATAGATGGGAACATGCAGATACCCGTCCTTTAAACTTTTCAGAAATTGATTTCTCCAGGCTCAAAGGAAGTATTCACAAATAAATTCCACCTATAAGGATTGTACTGTTTAAATTCCGAAAATCTAATGTTTGTCTGAAGGTTTCACTCCTTCTTGGAGCCACAACCAGATTGAGATGAAACCGGAGTTATCACTCCCCGAGGGAGAGGACTCCTACCCAATGAAAGGAACCCTTTCTCCTATCTGATTACAGATAATATATATATATTTATATATATATATATATATATAAATATATATATATATTGGGTACTTGGTAAAACACGGCTATTCACCCATAAGGGTCTCAAGATGCTGTCATTTTATTGACCTTACTGGGGGATCAAACCTGCAACCCTCTGGTAGCTACCAAGCTCAGCCACAGTGTCTCAAGCATGCAGAGCAACCTGCCCCTAAAGAACTATCTGTCCGAAATAGATCCAGACAACGTATGAGCTAGTATGCTGCAGCAAAAGGTAGCAATCACCAACCTGGGTATTACTTTGAGCAAACCCACTATCCAAACATCTTAAGAATCCTGAAAGAGAATAGCTATCACTCTATAGGATAGAAGTCTCCTAGTCAGAATGGAAAACATAATTTATGTAAGAACTTACCTGATAAATTCATTTCTTTCATTTTGACAAGAGTCCATGAGGTAGTGACGTATGGATATACAATCCTACCCAGGAGGGGCAAAGTTTCCCAAACCTCAAAATGCCTATAAAATACA
The DNA here is from genome assembly GCF_027579735.1 of Bombina bombina. Lineage (NCBI taxonomy): Eukaryota > Metazoa > Chordata > Amphibia > Anura > Bombinatoridae > Bombina > Bombina bombina. The sequence continues at coordinate 21,651 of NW_026512937.1, read as the reverse complement.
CCCCTCACACCGACACCCTCAATTCAGTTTAACGAATAGCCAAGAAGTGGGGTGATAAAGAAAGGAGTAAAAAGCATCAAAGGAATTTGGAAATAATGTGCTTTATACAAAAAAATCATAACCACCATAAAAAGGGTGGGTCTCAAGGACTCTTGCCAATATGAAAGAAATGAAGTTTATCAGGTAAGTTCTTACATATATTATGTTTTCTTTCATGTACTTGGGCAAGAGTCCATGAGCTAGTGACGTATGGGATAGCAATACCCAAGATGTGGAACTGCACGCAAGAGTCACTAGAGAGGGAGGGACAAATATAAACAACCATTTCGCTGAAAAAATAAATCCACAACCCAAATATAAGTTATTCTCAAAAAAGAAAAAGAAGGGGGGCGGAGCCAACTGCCAAACATGGATGGCTGCTAAAACATAGAGCTCTGATAATTAGTGAACTGAAGACGCTAGCTACCTCCTAATTAGCACCTATTCCACCTTATAACTAACTCCTAACACATCTGGGCCACTTCAGTCTCATTGTGTGTCATTTTGGAGTCGAATGCTTATTTTATCGAGGGTACTATATAGATTCATAGGTACAAAGCCACGCGGCTTCTGTAAACACTCAGCATGGAAGGATGCTACGCTACTGTACAAGCCGCACTTAAAAATTTAGAAGATCGGATTGGAACTTTTGCTATGCGGACCTCATTTAAAGCTTGCAGCAGCAAGGTCAGTGTTTTACCCTGATGAGTCGTACGAGCATAAGCTGGCTCCCAACGGTAAGAGGAAACTCAGCACACCGATCATAACGCTCTGATTCCAGGCCTCTCTAGCTTCGGGAATGGAGCCCCAACAACGCATCCGGCTGTGGATGTGCTACGAAATACTCAACCTGCTTCCTTCGGTGACAAAATCCCTAATACTAACGGAACATATGCATACAGGGACTCAGAGCTTGACCCACATGTGCCCGGACCTGCTTCTTTTAGAGTACACAGTCACTGCTATGGGCATTGCATCACTGTCGAAACAGGGCCCACAGAGTGCAGAGCACTGTCGACAAGCTAGGGCTAGTCCCCTCTCGTAGTGAAGCCGCACCGCATGCGCCCTAATTGCGGAGAGCTGTTGGTTTGGTATGAAGAGGATCTAGAGTTCACACCTTCTCTGCAGCCGCAGAATTGGATATGGATATCTGACTTTCCTCCATCATTTAGTCCGGTTTGCGCTGTTGTGGTGCAGACCTCTGGCTACACCCCTCTGGATGAGGAGACCTTACGTTGCAGACCAGTAACCTTGGATCACAGCAGACTGGACATTAATAAAGAGCTGGCGTCGGATAGCTATAAGAACGGCACTCTGTAGTCCTCTATTGACCAAAGAAAGTTTCACTTATAACCCTGTGGTCAAGGTGTAGAGGGCTTTGGAAATTGATGAAGACGACTAGCAGCCAGAACTATATCCTTATTTTTTACTGCATGCTATTTTCTTGTTGTCAGAAGAGGTTTATGATATGCTAGCTCCTTAAGCCATTGTGTGGTCACTTGTATAAGCACCGCATTTTTTTCCATTTCACCAAATCGATGGCCTAATTCTCAACCTCCTCACTCATGTCTATTAGGAGGTTCCATAAGGGTTAATATCATATTTATCTTCTACTATCCATATTACCCATATGTACACTGCTAGTAATGCTGTGTCATTCCTAGATTCATAATCCCTTTGTTTTAAATTGAGCTCAGGTGTGTATTATAATCTAATGCTCTCCCCTATTTTCAGGGTATTCTACTGACAAGTATGTACTGTGCTTAGAGTTGCTTCCTAAAAGTTAGCGATTACCCATATTGTTCCATTTCATTGTCCACCCCATGAAAATAACTATTATTATGGTGGGCTATATAGTCTTCCTTCTTATTTAATACTATGCCAGCTCCCAAGATGTTTATTTTCCAGGGGATATTCATCAAATGACATAGGTATTAATGTTTATACCATTAGAATTTAAGTGACATATTCTTGTTGATTATATAAATATTTATAACAATCAGCCTAGAGATTCCCAGAAGTTAGCACTGTAGACAAAGCATTGTTAAATTCATTTCTATGAGCCTACATGGTGTAACAAGCCTAATATAGGGTCTCTAGTATACATGTGCAGACTATGTATAGTAAAAAGCCTTATTTAATGCCGCTGGTATTTAGGTATAACTTATATATAATAACAAGTATTGTATTGTACCTTCTAGTATATGGATATAACTTAGATACAGTATCCGGTCTTATACAGTGCCTTCAGTTTATAGGTACAGTTTTGGTTTAATAATAAGGCTAGCACTAGTATATAGGTACAACTTGGGTATAGCAATAAGAAATTTGCGGGACCATTATAAATGACCTTGATCAATACGTCTCTCCTTGTATATGGAAACTTGTCCTATATGAAGATTCATTAGTTTCACGTTACCTGTCCCCTTGGTATGACTAAATATGTTTTTTTACATGAGTGCAGAGGTTTAGTTCAATGTCTCTATATTCATTTAGACACATAGCTACTTTACCCTAACTAAATTAAGGTACTGACCCTAGAGGAGTAACTGCTGCTCTTTATATTAAATTATATTTCATAGCATGAGACACATGTTAGATCAGGCGGCTTATAGAGCACATATAGTTCTGAGGGTATCTATGACAGGGCTCTGCATTGTTATGGAATGTATACTAGTTATAAATATACTGCCCACATGCCTATTTACTGTACTCTCCCTTTTGATAAGGGTGCTCCTAGTATACAGATAACTTTTCACTAGTTGCTTACACTTTACCCAAGCCAAAGTTTTCTTAGTAACATGTTTATTACTACGATAATATTCTAGGTACATCCATACTATAATTGGAGACCTAATATTAGCTTGAGCAGCACCAGTGTCATTTGAACTAATATTTAACATGGGTTAGGATGTGTTGCTCTTATAGGTGTTTGTTTTTCCGTAAGATTACTATAGTAAGATTTAATCTTTGCGAACTGGCTTGTAGATCTCAAGCACTTTAACGCTATATGACCCTCACCGCTGATTTATTCTATAATTACCTCTATGACGACAAGACTCTAAACACAACTACTCCTTACAGGGTGATTCTCTATTTGGCTCCGCCCCCCTTCCTCCCTCCTTCTTGCTTAACGAGCGGTGCTTACCCGCTGAATCCCCCCCCCTATAATATTTTCACTATAAACTCCTTTTAGGCCCAATAGAGGCCGCAAATCTGACTACCATGGACTATTCCACTCCCATGTAGCTAATAGGCTCGTAAGAGACCTTCTAACTAGTCAGCCAGTCACGCTACTATTTACATAAAATCTGAGGTTGGAGAAGCTTGTCTATTTTCAGGCATATATATATTCTGTTTTTTTATTTATGTTTCCTTGCGATGTTCAACATTGCTTATTGACAAAGGATGTATGCATATTTATTACTGCAAATTTACTACTGTCTGTTATTGTCTTCAACGCATAACCTCAATAAAAAACATAATTTATGCTTACCTGATAAATTTATTTCTCTTGTAGTGTGTTCAGTCCACGGGTCATCCATTACTTATGGGATATATTCTCCTTCCCAACAGGAAGTTGCAAGAGGATCACCCAAGCAGAGCTGCTATATAGCTCCTCCCCTCACATGTCATATCCAGTCATTCGACCGAAACAAGACGAGAAAGGAGAAACTATAAGGTGCAGTGGTGACTGGAGTTATAATTTTAAAATTTAGAACCTGCCTTAAAAAGACAGGGCGGGCCGTGGACTGAACACACTACAAGAGAAATAAATTTATCAGGTAAGCATAAATTATGTTTTCTCTTGTTAAGTGTGTTCAGTCCACGGGTCATCCATTACTTATGGGATACCAATACCAAAGCTAAGTACACGGATGATGGGAGGGACAAGGCAGGAACATTAAACAGAAGGAACCACTGCCTGTAGAACCTTTCTCCCAAAACCAGCCTCCGAAGAAGCGAAAGTGTCAAATTTGGAAAAAGTATGAAGTGAAGACCAAATTGCAGCCTTGCAAATCTGTTCAACAGAGGCCTCATTCTTAAAGGCCCAGGTGGAAGCCACAGCTCTAGTGGAATGAGCTGTAATTCTTTCAGGAGGCTGCTGTCCAGCAGTCTCATAGCTAAACGTATTATGCTACGAAGCCAAAAAGAGAGAGATGTAGCCGAAGCCCTTTGACCTCTCCTCTGTCCAGAGTAAACGACAAACAGAGAAGAAGTTTGTCTAAAATCTTTAGTTGCCTGTAAGTAGAACTTCAGAGCACGGACCACGTCTAGATTATGCAAAAGACGTTCCTTCTTTGAAGAAGGATTAGGACATAATGATGGAACAACAATCTCTTGATTGATATTCCTGTTAGAAACAACCTTAGGTAAAAACCCAGGTTTAGTACACAGTACTACCTTGTCTGAATGAAAGATCAGATACGGAGAATCACAATGTAAGGCAGATAACTCAGAGACTCTTCGAGCCGAGGAAATAGCCATCAAAAACAAAACTTTCCAAGATAAAAGCTTAATATCAATGGAATGAAGGGGTTCAAACGGAACACCCTGAAGAACTTTAAGAACCAAGTTTAAGCTCCACGGAGGAGCAACAGCTTTAAACACAGGCTTAATTCTAGCCAAAGCCTGACAAAAAGCCTGGACATCTGGATTCTCTGCCAGACGTTTGTGTAAAAGAATAGACAGAGCGGAAATCTGTCCCTTTAGCGAACTAGCGGATAAACCCTTTTCTAAACCCTCTTGTAGAAAAGCCAATATCCTAGGAATCCTAACCTTACTCCATGAGTAACTCTTGGATTCGCACCAATATAAATATTCACGCCATATCTTATGGTAAATTTTTCTGGTCACAGGTTTCCGAGCCTGTATTAATGTATCAATAACCAAATCCGAAAACCCACGCTTTGATAGAATCAAGCGTTCAATTTCCAGGCAGTCAGCCTCAGAGAAATTAGGTTTGGATGGTTGAAAGGACCTTGAATCAGAAGGTCCTGCCTCAGAGGTAGAGACCATGGTGGACAGGACGACATATCCACTAGGTCTGCATACCAGGTCCTGCGTGGCCACGCAGGCGCTATCAGAATTACCAATGCCCTCTCCTGTTTGATCCTGGCAATCAGTCGAGGTAGCAACGGAAATGGTGGAAACACATAAGCTATTTGAAAACCCAAGGGGCTGCTAATGCATCTACTAGCACCGCTCCCGGGTCCCTGGACCTGGATCCGTAACAAGGAAGCTTCGCGTTCTGGCGAGATGCCATGAGATCCAGATCCGGTTTGCCCCAACGACGAATCAGTTGAGCAAATACCTCCGGGTGAAGTTCCCACTCTCCCGGAAGAAAAGTCTGGCGACTTAGGAAATCCGCCTCCCAGTTCTCCACGCCTGGGATGGAAATCGCTGACAGGTGGCAAGAGTGAGACTCTGCCCAGCGAATTATCTTCGAGACTTCCAACATCGCTAGGGAACTCCTGGTTCCCCCTTGATGATTGATGTAAGCCACAGTCGTGATATTGTCCGACTGAAATCTGATGAACCTCAGTTTTGCTAACTGAGGCCAAGCTAGAAGAGCATTGAATATTGCTCTTAATTCTAGAATGTTTATTGGAAGGAGTTTCTCCTCCTGAGTCCACGATCCCTGAGCCTTCAGGGAATTCCAGACTGCCCCCCAGCCTAGAAGGCTGGCATCCGTTGTTACAATCGTCCAATCTGGTCTGCGAAAGGTCATTCCTTTGGACAGATGAACCGGTGACAACCACCAGAGAAGAGAATCTCTGGTCTCCTGGTCCAGATTTAGCAAAGGGGACAGATCTGAGTAATCCCCGTTCCATTGACTGAGCATGCATAGTTGCAGCGGTCTGAGATGCAGGCGCGCAAATGGCACTATGTCCATTGCCGCGACCATTAAGCAATTACCTCCATGCACTGAGCTACTGATGGTCTTGGAATGGAATGAAGGACACGGCAAGCATTGAGAATCTTTGATAACCTGGACTCCGTCAGGTAAATCTTTATCTCTACAGAATCTATAAGAGTCCCTAGAAAAGGAACCCTTGTGAGTGGTAACAGAGAACTCTTTTCCACGTTCACTTTCCACCCATGCGACCTCAGAAATGCTAGAACTATCTCTGTATGAGACTTTGCATTCTGAAAACTTGACGCTTGTATCAGAATGTCGTCTAGGTACGGAGCCACCGCTATGCCTCGTGGTCTTAGTACCGCCAGAAGTGAGCCCAGAACCTTCGTAAAAATTCTTGGGGCCGTGGCTAACCCGAAGGGAAGAGCCACAAACTGGTAATGCCTGTCTAGAAAGGCAAACCTTAGGTACCGATAATGATCTTTGTGAATCGGTATGTGAAGGTAAGCATCCTTTAAGTCCACTGTGGTCATATATTGACCCTCTTGGATCATGGGTAGGATGGTTCGAATGGTTTCCATCTTGAACGATGGTACCCTTAGGAATTTGTTTAAGATCTTTAAGTCCAAGATTGGTCTGAAGGTTCCCTCTTTTTTGGGAACCACAAATAGATTTGAGTAAAATCCTTGTCCCTGTTCCGATCGCGGAACTGAGTGGATCACTCCCATGATTAAGAGGTCTTGTACACATTGTAGAAATGCCTCTCTCTTTACTAGGTTTGTTGATAACCTCGATAGATGAACCTCCCTTGTGGAGGAGAGGTTTTGAAATCCAGAAGGTATCCCTGAGATATAATCTTCAACGCCTGGGCGAAGAGAGAAAGTCTGCCCCCCACTAAATCCGTCTCCGGATAGGGGCCCTGTCTTCATGCTGTCTTAGGGGCGGGAGTAGGCTTTCTGGCCTGCTTGCCCTTGTTCCATGACTGGTTGCCTTTCCAACCCTGTCTGTAACGAGCAGTAGTTCCTTCCTGTTTTGGAGCGGAGGAAGTTGATGCTGCTCCTGCCTTGAAGTTACGAAAGGCACGAAAATTAGACTGTTTGGCCTTTGGTTTGGCCCTGTCCTGAGGAAGGGCGTGGCCCTTACCTCCCGTAATGTCAGCAATAATTTCCTTCAAGCCGGGCCCGAATAAGGTCTGCCCTTTGAAAGGAATGTTAAGTAGCTTAGATTTGGAAGTTACATCCGCTGGCCAGGATTTAAGCCAGAGCGCTCTGCGCGCCTGTATGGCGAATCCGGAATTTTTAGCCGTAAGTTTGGTTAGATATACTACGGCATCTGAAACAAACGCATTAGCTTGCTTAAGGGTTCTAACTTTGCTCAAAGCCTCATCCAATGGCGCTGTGCGAATCGCCTCTTCCAGAGACTCAAACCAGAATGCCGCTGCAGCCGTGACAGGCGCAATGCATGCAAGAGGCTGCAATATAAAACCCTGTTGAACAAACATTTTCTTAAGATAACCCTCTAATTTTTTATCCATTGGATCTGAGAAAGCACAGCTATCCTCCACCGGGATAGTGGTACGTTTGGCTAAAGTAGAAACTGCTCCCTGCCATAAGTCTCGTGTGGTGGCGTCTATAGGAAACATTTTTCTAAATATCGGGAGGGGAAAAAGGCACACCGGGTCTATCCCACTCCTTACTAATAATTTCTGTAAGTCTTTTTGGTATAGGAAAGACGTCAGTACACACCGGTACCGCATAGTAGTATCTATCCAACCTACACATTTCTCTGGAATTGCCACCGTGTCGCAATCATTCAGAGCCGCTAATACCTCCCCTAGTATCACACGGAGGTTCTCAAGCTTAAATTTAAAATTTGAAATTTCTGAATCCGGTCTCCCCGGATCAGAACCGTCACCGACAGAATGAAGCTCACCGTCCTCATGTTCTGCAAATTGTGACGCAGTATCAGACATGGCTCTCGTGTCATCAGCGCGCTCTGTCCTTAACCCAGAGCTATCGCGCTTGCCCCTTAATTCGGGCATATTATATAATACTTCTTTCATAACATTAGCCATATCATGTAAAGTGATTTGTAAGGGCCTAGATGTACTTGTCGTCTCAATCTTACGCATCTCCCGAGCGGGAGACGCAGGTACTGACACGTGAGGAGAGTTAGGCGGCATAACTTCCCCCTCGTTGTCTGGTGATAGTTTCTCTATCGGTACAGATTGACTTTATTCAAAGCAATATCAATACAATTGGTACACATCGTTCTATTGGGCTCCACATTGGCTTTTGAACATGATGTACAAACAGTTTCCTCTGAATCAGACATGTTTAAACAGACTTAGCAATGAAACTAGCAAGCTTGGAAATCACTTTCAATAAGTTTTCAAGCAATAAAAAACGCTGCAGCGTTTCAAAAATACAGATATAATTAAACAATTCTTAACAAGAAGTGTATTATTAGCAGAGGATTGCACCCATTAGCAAAAGGATGATAACCCCTCAATACCCAAAACGGATAAAACGGATATCAATTAAGATTTAACGCTTTTAATCACAGTCAAACACACTGTCACAGATCTGCTGTGACTGATTACCTCCCTCAAAATGAATTTTGCAGACCCCTGAGCTCTCTAGAGACGTCCTGGATCAAGGAGGAAGAAGCAGGAAGACTGTGATAGAATTGATAACTGCGCAACAAGGCGCTAAAACAAGGTCCCTCCCACTCCTATTACAACAGTGGGAGCCGAGATATAACGGTTTCCATGCAGAAAATATATGTTAGCCATGTGGAAAAAAATCATGCCCAAAGAGATTTATCACCAAAGTACCTCACAAAAACGAATAACATGCCAGTAAACGTTTAATTAAAAAAACAACATTTTCCAATGTCATGCAAAGTTATCACTAAGCCTGCTACCAGTCGCTACCACTGCAGATAAGGATTAAGTATTATTTCAGTTTTAACAGTATTTTCTCAGTCAAATTCTAGTCCCTAGAAAATAACTCGACTGCGCATACATTTATCAGCCTGATACCAGTTGCCACTACTGCATTTAAGGCTGTACTTACATCATACGGTAACAGCAGTATTTTCTTAGTCAATTCCATTCCCAGAAAATAATGTACTGCACATACCTCATTTGCGGAGGACCCCGCATGCTATTCCCAGTTTCTGAAGTTACCCCACTCAGAATGTCGAGAACAGCCAGTGGATCTTAGTTACGCCTGCTAAGATCATAGAAAAAAACGCAGGCAGTTTCTTCTTCCAAACACTGCCTGAGATAGAAAAACAGCACACTCCGGTGCCATTTAAAATAACAAACTTTTGATTGAAGAATAGTTAAGTAAAAACTCCAGCTCCTCTCGCGACCTCCTTTGGTTGAGGGTTGCAAGAGAATGACTGGATATGACATGTGAGGGGAGGAGCTATATAGCAGCTCTGCTTGGGTGATCCTCTTGCAACTTCCTGTTGGAAGGAGAATATATCCCATAAGTAATGGATGACCCGTGGACTGAACACACTTAACAAGAGAAATATATTTAAAAAAAAAAAAAGAAAAACTTAAATCATCAAACTGAAATAGCTGCCTGAAGAACTTTCCTACCAAAAACTGCTTCAGAAGAAGTACACACATCAAAATGGTAGAATTTAGTAAATGTATGCAAAGAAGACCAAGTTGCTGCTTTGCAAATCTGATCAACTGAAGCTTCATTCTTAAAAGCCCAAGAAGTGGAAACTGATCTATAGTAGAATGAGCTGTAATTCTCTGAGGCGGGACTTTACCCGACTCCAAATAAGCTTGATGAATCAAAAGCTTTAACCACGATGCCAAAGAAACGGCAGAAGCCTTCTGACCATTCCTGGAACCAGAAAAGATAACAAATAGACTAGAAGTTTTCCTGAAATCTTTAGTGGCTTCAACATAATATTTCAGAGCTCTCACCACATCCAAAGAATGTAAAGATCTCTCTAAATAATTCTTACGATTAGGACACAAAGAAGGGACAACAATTTCTTTATTAATGTTGTTAGAAATCACAACCTTAGTAAGGATTTAAATGAAGTCCGCAAAACTGCCTTATCCTGATGAAAAATCAGAAAAGAAGATTTACAAGAGAGAGCGGAATCCCCAAGGAGGCCCATTATTGCGGGCATTAATAGCCTCACAGATCGGCTATCAGAGTATATCGATTTATTTCTGCAAAAAACAGAATTTATGTTTACCTGATAAATTACTTTCTCCAACGGTGTGTCCGGTCCCGGCGTCATCCTTACTTGTGGGATATCTCCTCCCCAACAGGAAATGGCAAAGAGCCCAGCAAAGCTGGTCACATGATCCCTCCTAGGCTCGCTCCGCCTTCCCCAGTCATTCGACCGACGTAAAGGAGGAATATTTGCATAGGAGAAATCATATGATACCGTGGTGACTGTAGTTAAAGAAAATAAATTATCAGACCTGATTAAAAAACCAGGGCGGGCCGTGGACCGGACACACCGTTGGAGAAAGTAATTTATCAGGTAAACATAAATTCTGTTTTCTCCAACATAGGTGTGTCCGGTCCACGGCGTCATCCTTACTTGTGGGAACCAATACCAAAGCTTTAGGACACGGATGAAGGGAGGGAGCAAATCAGGTCACCTAGATGGAAGGCACCACGGCTTGCAAAACCTTTCTCCCAAAAATAGCCTCAGAAGAAGCAAAAGTATCAAATTTGTAAAATTTAGTAAAAGTGTGCAGTGAAGACCAAGTCGCTGCCTTACATATCTGATCAACAGAAGCCTCGTTCTTGAAGGCCCATGTGGAAGCCACAGCCCTAGTAGAATGAGCTGTGATTCTTTCAGGAGGCTGCCGTCCGGCAGTCTCGTAAGCCAATCTGATGATGCTTTTAATCCAAAAAGAGAGAGAGGTAGAAGTTGCTTTTTGACCTCTCCTTTTACCAGAATAAACAACAAACAAAGAAGATGTTTGTCTAAAATCCTTTGTAGCATCTAAATAGAATTTTAGAGCACGAACTACATCCAAATTGTGCAACAAACGTTCCTTCTTTGAAACTGGATTCGGACACAAAGAAGGCACGACTATCTCCTGGTTAATGTTTTTGTTAGAAACAACTTTCGGAAGAAAACCAGCTTAGTACGTAAAACCACCTTATCTGCATGGAACACCAGATAAGGAGGAGAACACTGCAGAGCAGATAATTCTGAAACTCTTCTAGCAGAAGAAATTGCAACCAAAACAAAACTTTCCAAGATAATAACTTAATATCAACGGAATGTAAGGGTTCAAACGGAACCCCCTGAAGAACTGAAAGAACTAAATTGAGACTCCAAGGAGGAGTCAAATGTTTGTAAACAGGCTTGATTCTAACCAGAGCCTGAACAAAGGCTTGAACATCTGGCACAGCTGCCAGCTTTTTGTGAAGTAACACAGACAAGGCAGAAATCTGTCCCTTCAAAGAACTTGCAGATAATCCTTTCTCCAAACCTTCTTGAAGAAAGGATAGAATCTTAGGAATTTTTACCTTGTCCCAAGGGAATCCTTTAGATTCACACCAACAGATATATTTTTTCCATATTTTGTGGTAGATTTTTCTAGTCACAGGCTTTCTGGCCTGAACAAGAGTATCAATGACAGAATCTGAGAACCCTCGCTTTGATAAGATCAAGCGTTCAATCTCCAAGCAGTCAGTTGGAGTGAGACCAGATTCGGATGTTCGAACGGACCTTGAACAAGAAGGTCTCGTCTCAAAGGTAGCTTCCATGGTGGAGCCGATGACATATTCACCAGGTCTGCATACCAAGTCCTGCGTGGCCACGCAGGAGCTATCAAGATCACCGATGCCCTCTCCTGATTGATCCTGGCTACCAGCCTGGGGATGAGAGGAAACGGCGGTAATACATAAGCTAGTTTGAAGGTCCAAGGTGCTACTAGTGCATCTACTAGAGTCGCCTTGGGATCCCTGGATCTGGACCCGTAGCAAGGAACCTTGAAGTTCTGACGAGAGGCCATCAGATCCATGTCTGGAATGCCCCACAATTGAGTAATTTGGGCAAAGATTTCCGGATGGAGTTCCCACTCCCCCGGATGAAATGTCTGACGACTCAGAAAATCCGCTTCCCAATTTTCCACTCCTGGGATGTGGATTGCAGACAAGTGGCAGGAGTGAGTCTCCGCCCATTGAATGATTTTGGTCACTTCTTCCATCGCCAGGGAACTCCTTGTTCCCCCCTGATGGTTGATGTACGCAACAGTCGTCATGTTGTCTGATTGAAACCGTATGAACTTGGCCTTTGCTAGCTGAGGCCAAGCCTTGAGAGCATTGAATATCGCTCTCAGTTCCAGAATATTTATCGGAGAAGAGATTCTTCCCGAGACCAAAGACCCTGAGCTTTCAGGGGTCCCCAGACCGGCCCCAGCCCACCAGACTGGCGTCTGTCGTGACAATGACCCACTCTGGTCTGCGGAAGCTCATCCCCTGTGACAGGTTGTCCAGGGACAGCCACCACAACGGAGTGAATCTCTGGTCCTCTGATCTACTTGTATCGTCGGAGACAAGTCTGTATAGTCCCCATTCCACTGACTGAGCATGCACAGTTGTAATGGTCTTAGATGAATTCGCGCAAAAGGAACTATGTCCATTGCCGCTACCATCAAACCTATTACTTCCATGCACTGCGCTATGGAAGGAAGAGGAACAGAATGAAGTATTTGACAAGAGTTTAGAAGTTTTGATTTTCTGGCCTCTGTCAGAAAAATCCTCATTTCTAAGGAGTCTATTATTGTTCCCAAGAAGGGAACCCTTGTTGACGGAGATAGCGAACTTTTTTCTACGTTCACTTTCCACCCGTGAGATCTGAGAAAGGCCAGGACAATGTCCGTGTGAGCCTTTGCTTGTGGAAGGGACGACGCTTGAATCAGAATGTCGTCCAAGTAAGGTACTACTGCAATGCCCCTTGGTCTTAGCACCGCTAGAAGGGACCCTAGTACCTTTGTGAAAATTCTTGGAGCAGTGGCTAATCCGAACGGAAGTGCCACAAACTGGTAATGCTTGTCCAGGAATGCGAACCTTAGGAACCGATGATGTTCCTTGTGGATAGGAATATGTAGATACGCATCCTTTAAATCCACCGTGGTCATGAATTGACCTTCCTGGATGGAAGGAAGAATTGTTCGAATGGTTTCCATTTTGAACGATGGAACCTTGAGAAACTTGTTTAGGATCTTGAGATCTAAGATTGGTCTGAATGTTCCCTCTTTTTTGGGAACTACGAACAGATTGGAGTAGAACCCCATCCCTTGTTCTCCTAATGGAACAGGATGAATCACTCCCATTTTTAACAGGTCTTCTACACAATGTAAGAATGCCTGTTTTTTTATGAGGTCTGAAGACAATTGAGACCTGTGGAACCTCCCCTTGGGGGAAGCCCCTTGAATTCCAGAAGATAACCTTGGGAGACTATTTCTAGTGCCCAAGGATCCAGAACATCTCTTGCCCAAGCCTGAGCGAAGAGAGAGAGTCTGCCCCCCACCAGATCCGGTCCCGGATCGGGGGCCAACATCTCATGCTGTCTTGGTAGCAGTGGCAGGTTTCTTGGCCTGCTTTCCTTTGTTCCAGCCTGCATTGGCCTCCAGGCTGGCTTGGCTTGAGAAGTATTACCCTCTTGCTTAGAGGACGTAGCACTTGGGGCTGGTCCGTTTCTGCGAAAGGGACGAAAATTAGGTTTATTTTTGGCTTTGAAAGACCTATCCTGAGGAAGGGCGTGGCCCTTGCCCCCAGTGATATCAGAGATAATCTCTTTCAAGTCAGGGCCAAACAGCGTTTTCCCCTTGAAAGGAATGTTAAGCAATTTGTTCTTGGAAGACGCATCCGCTGACCAAGATTTTAGCCAAAGCGCTCGCGCGCCACAATAGCAAAACCAGAATTTTTCGCCGCTAAACCTAGCCAATTGCAAAGTGGCGTCTAGGGTGAAAGAATTAGCCAATTTGAGAGCATGAATTCTGTCCATAATCTCCTCATAAGAAGAAGAATTATTATTGAGCGCCTTTTCTAGTTCATCGAACCAGAAACACGCTGCTGTAGTGACAGGAACAATGCATGAAATTGGTTGTAGAAGGTAACCTTGCTGAACAAACATCTTTTTAAGCAAACCCTCTAATTCTTTATCCATAGGATCTTTGAAAGCACAACTATCTTCTATGGGTATAGTGGTGCGTTTGTTTAGAGTAGAAACCGCCCCCTCGACCTTGGGGACTGTCTGCCATAAGTCCTTTCTGGGGTCGACCATAGGAAACAATTTCTTAAATATGGGGGGAGGGACGAAAGGTATACCGGGCCTATCCCATTCTTTATTTACAATGTCCGCCACCCGCTTGGGTATAGGAAAAGCTTCGGGGGGCCCCGGGACCTCTAGGAACTTGTCCATTTTACATAATTTCTCTGGAATGACCAAATTCTCACAATCATCCAGAGTAGATAACACCTCCTTAAGCAGAGCGCGGAGATGTTCCAATTTAAATTTAAATGTAATCACATCAGGTTCAGCTTGTTGAGAAATTTTCCCTGAATCTGAAATTTCTCCCTCAGACAAAAACCTCCCTGGCCCCCTCAGATTGGTGTAGGGGCACTTCAGAACCAATATCATCAGCGTCCTCATGCTCTTCAGTATTTTCTAAAACAGAGCAGTCGCGCTTTCGCTGATAAGTGGGCATTTTGGCTAAAATGTTTTTGATAGAATTATCCATTACAGCCGTTAATTGTTGCATAGTAAGGAGTATTGGCGCACTAGATGTACTAGGGGCCTCCTGTGTGGGCAAGACTGGTGTAGACGAAGGAGGGGATGATGCAGTACCATGCTTACTCCCCTCACTTGAGGAATCATCTTGGGCATCATTTTCTCTAAATTTTGTGTCACATAAATCACATCTATTTAAATGAGAAGGAACCTTGGCTTCCCCACATACAGAACACAGTCTATCTGGTAGTTCAGACATGTCAAACAGGCATAAACTTGATAACAAAGTACAAAAAACGTTTTAAAATAAAACCGTTACTGTCACTTTAAATTTTAAACTGAACACACTTTATTACTGCATATGTGAAAAGTATGAAGGAATTGTTCAAAATTCACCAAAATTTCACCACAGTGTCTTAAAGCCTTAAAAGTATTGCACACCAAATTTGAAAGCTTTAACCCTTAAAATAACGGAACCGGAGCCGTTTTTATATTTAACCCCTTTACAGTCCCTGGTATCTGCTTTGCTGAGACCCAACCAAGCCCAAAGGGGAATACGATACCAAATGACGCCTTCAGAAAGTCTTTTCTATGTATCAGAGCTCCTTACACATGCATCTGCATGTCATGCTTCCCAAAAACAAGTGTGCAATAGAGGCGCGAAAATGAGGCTCTGCCTATGATTAGGGAAAGCCCCTAGAGAATAAGGTGTCCAATACAGTGCCTGCCGGTTATTTTACATAGTTCCCAAGATTAAAATAATTCCTCAAGGCTATGGAGTATAAAATATGCTTATATATAAATCGTTTTAGCCCAGAAAATGTCTACAGTCTTAAAAGCCCTTGTGAAGCCCTTTTTTCTCTTCATGTAATAAAAATGGCTTACCGGATCCATAGGGAAAATGACAGCTTCCAGCATTACATTGTCTTGTTAGAAATGTGTCATACCTCAAGCAGCAAAAGTCTGCTCCCTGTTTCCCCCAACTGAAGTTAATTCCTCTCAACAGTCCTGTGTGGAAACAGCCATCGATTTTAGTAACGGTTGCTAAAATCATTTTCCTCTTACAAACAGAAATCTTCATCTCTTTTCTGTTTCAGAGTAAATAGTACATACCAGCACTATTTTAAAATAACAAACTCTTGATTGAATAATAAAAACTACAGTTAAACACTAAAAAACTCTAAGCCATCTCCGTGGAGATGTTGCCTGTACAACGGCAAAGAGAATGACTGGGGAAGGCGGAGCCTAGGAGGGATCATGTGACCAGCTTTGCTGGGCTCTTTGCCATTTCCTGTTGGGGAGGAGAATATCCCACAAGTAAGGATGACGCCGTGGACCGGACACACCTATGTTGGAGAAATATGTTGTTAATTTGACATCTTATATAAGGGATACAACAGATCTATTAAATAAACTGTCAGACATTCGAAAGAAAGACGAATGTTTTTGGATCACTTGTGATGTTGGGGCCCTTTATTCCAATATTGATCATAAACTAGGAATAGAGGCCACACGTACTTTTTTGGATAATGATATCTATTTACCCATTGTTCAACAGGACTTCATACTACAATTCATCTCTTATTTTATCTCACAACTATTTTCAGTTTCTAGATGAGTTTTATTTGCAGACAAAGGGGACGGCCATGGGTACCAGGTTCGCCCCCAGTTATGCCAACTTGTTTATGGGAGTTTTCGAAGATCAATATATCTACAACTCAAAATGGGGGGCAAACCTGGAATTCTATAGTCGCCATAGAGATGACCTGTTGTTTATTTGGGAGGGTTCCCTGGACACTGTGGTCCAATTTGTGAATGGCCTTAATAATACAATGGGTCTGTCATTCACACACAATATACAGCGAGATAGAATAGAATATTTGGATGTGGTCCTGGAGTGGGGTCCTAATGGGGGTGTTTTGTCTTCCACCTATTTCAAGAGTGTTGACACTAACAACTTTTTGCATTTTGAGAAAAATCATTTGAATAGTTGGAAGACAAACATCCCCTATAGCCAATCCGTAGAAATTGTGGATGGATCTCTATGAAAATCAATCCCAGATCTTGATTGAAAGATTTAGAGAGAAGGGCTGCCCTAACCATTTAATTCTGTATAGTTATAATAAGGCAAAAAACTTGGATAGAACATCGATTTTAGCCCCAAGAGCCAAATTTAAAGATAACCAGGAAAATTCTTCTTTGCAGAAACCAGCATTCATTACACAATTCAATACAGATCAGAGACACATCAGGAAAATTATGAACACCCATTGGCCTATAATTCTCAAAGACCCTTACCTTAAGGGGACTTTGGAAAAAAAACAGAGACTAGTATTCAGACTGGCACCTACATTGAGACAAAAACTTGCACCTAGCAAGGTGGTAGTCTCTAAGAAAAAAGAGAAATGTATTCTTACGTAATAAATTTGTTTCTTTTACGATACGATGAGTCCACAGATTTCATCCTTACTTGTGGGATATCGCCTCCTGGTCAGCAGGAGGAGGCAAAGAGCACCACAGCAGAGCTGTATATATAGCTCCTCCCCTCCCTCCCACTCCAGTCATTCGACCGAAGTTAGGAAGAGAAAGGAAAGCCAAGGTGCAGAGGTGACTGAAGTTTAGCAAAAAAATAAAAATACCTGTCTTACAAAAAACAGGGTGGGCCGTGGACTCATTGTATCGTAAAAGAAACAAATTTATCAGGTAAGAATAAATTTCCCTTTTCTTTTACAAGATACGATGAGTCCACGGATTTCATCCTTACTTGTGGGATACAATACCAAAGCTATAGGACACGGATGAAAAGGGAGGGACAAGACAGGGAACCTAAACGGAAGGCACCACTGCTTGAATAACTTGTCTCCCAAAAACAGCCTCAGACAAGGCAAAAGTATCAAATTTGTAAAATATGGAAAAAGTGTGAAGAGACGACCAAGTCGTAGCTTTGCAAATCTGTTCAACTGAAGCATCATGTGTGAATGCCCATGAGGAAGCTACAGCCCTATTGGAATGAGCCGTAATTTGTTCCGGAGGCTGCTGTCCAGCAGTCTCATATACAAAACGGATTATGCTGTTCAACTAAAAAGAAAGAGAGGTAGCCGTAGCTTTCTGACCCCTACATTTCCCTGAAAAAACGACAAACAAAGAAGATGATTGACGAAAATCCTTAGTGGCCTGTAAGTAAAACTTCAAGGCACGGACCACGTCCAAACTATGTAACAGACGCTCCTTCTTAGAAGAAGGATTAGGACACAAGGAAGGAACAACAATTTCCTGATTAATATTCTTATTAGAAACAACCTTAGGAAGGAAACCAGGTTTGGTACATAACACCACCTTATCAGAATGGAAAATAAGATAAGGAGAATCACATTGTAATGCTGAAAACTCAGATACTCTTCGAGCAGAAGAAATAGCAACCAAAAATAAAACTTTCCAAGATAATAACTTAATATCTATGGAATACATAGGGTCAAACAGAACCGCTTGAAGAACTTCAAGAACAAAATTCAAACTCCAAGGAGGAGAAATTGGTCTAAACACGGGCCTGATTCTAGTCAGAGCCTGACAAAAAGATTGAACATCTGCCAGAAGTTGAAGCAAAATAGACAAAGCAGAAATCTGTCCCTTTAAGGAACTTGCTGACACCCTTTCTCCAATCCTTCTTGGAGAAAAGATAAAATCCTGGGAATCCTAACCCTACTCCATGAGTAGCCCTTGGATTTGCACCAAAAAAGATATTTGCGCCATATCTTATGGTAAATCTTTCTAGTAACAGGCTTATGTGCCTGAATCAAGGTATCAATAACCGAATCAGAGAACCCTCGCTTAGATAAAATTAAGCGTTCAATCTCCAAGCAGTTAGCTGCAGAGAAATTAGAGTCGGGTGATGAATGAGAAAGTCTTCCCTCAATGGAAGTTTCCATGGTGGATGAGATGACATTTCCACCAGATCGGCATACCAAGTCCTGCGAGGCCACGCAGGAGCGCTGAGGATCACCAAAGCCCTCTCCTGTTTGACTCGAGCAATCACCCGGGGAAGGAGAGCAAATGGAGGGAACACATAAGCTAGGTAGAATGACCAAGGCACTGCCAAGGCATCTATCAGTTCGGCCTGGGGATCTCTGGACCTGGACCCGTATCTCGGAAGCTTTGCATTCTGACGAGACGCCATAAAATCCAACTCCGGCCTGCCCCATCTGAGAATCAGATTGGCAAATACCTACGGATGGAGTTCCCATTCCCCCGGATGAAAATGCTGTCTGCTCAGAAAATCCGCTTCCCAGTTTTCCCCTCCTGGAATGTGGATTGCCGACAGATAACAAGAGTGAGCCTCCGCCCACTGAATGATCTTGGCTACTTCTGTCATCGCTAAGGAACTCCTCGTTCCTCCCTGATGATGGATGTAGGCTACAGTTCTAATGTTGTCCGACTGGAATCTGATAAATGCGGCTGAAGCCAACTGAGGCCAAGCCTGAAACGAATTGAATATTGCTTCTCAACTCCAGGATATTGATGGAAAGTAGAGACTCCGTTCGAGTCCACACATCCTGGGCCCTCAAGGAATTCCAGACTGCTCCCCATCCAATCAGGCTAGCATCCATTGCCACTATCATCCATGAGGGTCTATGGAGCATGTCCCCTGGGATAGATGATCTAGTGACAACCACCATAAAGGAGAGACCTTTGTCTCTCAATCCAGATAAATCTGAGGAAACAGATCTGTATAATCTCCATTCCACTGCTTGAACATGCTCAGTTGCAGAGGCCTGAAACAAAAATGATCAAACGGAACGATGGCCATTGTCGCCACTATCAATCTGATAACCTCTATGCACTGAGTCACGGACGTACGAGGATTGGACTGAAACAGTTCGAAATGTATATAGAATTTATAGTTTGCTGATCTCCGTCAGAAAAAACCTCATTGAAGCAGAATCAATTAGGGTTCCCAGAAAGGGTACTCTTATCTGAAGAACCTACAAACTCTATTCCAGGCTCACCTTCCACTCGTGGGTCCGTAGGAAGGAAAGCACCAGGATGGTATGGAACCTGCCAGTTGAAAGGACGACGCATGGACCATTATATTGTCCAGAGAACGCGCCACCGTGAAGCCCCGCGGCTTTAGCACCGCCAATAAGATCCCAGCACGTTTGTGAAAGTCTGGGCGTCGAGGCCAGACTGAAAAGGATAAACACAAACCTAGAATATTTGTCCAGAAAGGCAAACCTCAGGAACTTGTGACGATATCTGTGGATAGTAACATGAAGATAAGCATCCTTTAAATCCACTGTAGACAGAAATTGACCCACTGGATCAAAGAATGGTACAAATAGTCTCCATCCCGCGAGGAACTATGAGAAACTTGCTCAGACTCTTAAGGTCTAATACTGATCTAAAGATTCCCTCTTTTATTGTGGGAACCACAAATAAATTTAAATAAAACAACCTGCTCCAGCTCCAGTACCGGAGTGGAACAAGACACTCAGGGAGGAGAGACCTCTACACAATGCAAGGACGGGTCGTCTCCTATTAACTGCCCTGCAGATTTCCCAGGAATCCCAAAGATCTCAACCCAATCCTGAGCAAGGACGGAAAATCGCCCTCCACAAGATCGGTCCCGGATCAGGGGCATGTCCTGCCTGAGTCAATGTGAGTCAATGTGAGACAGTGTTACCGTCTCCTATATAGGCGATATATGGAAATAGGCAACATGTCACAGTAGGAGTCCTCTTCACAATATAGCTCCTAGTCGTGTCTCCTCACCACAATGCCATAACCTGCTATGGGAAAGCTGAGTGGTACATAGTAAATAGGGGAACCCTTACAATAAGGGTACATTACACCACTACAAAAAAGGTATTATACACACAGCCATTTCTGAGGTAGAACTGTCCCAGAAAAACAAAAGAGCTGTACATACCTCTATGCTGAGCGACAGCATGATCGGTCCCACAGGATCAACAGGTCTTCTCCCTCCTCCAGTTCTGTGGAAACATACAGGGCCTTAGTTAATATTTGCTAAGACCATATTCTGAAGGGCAGCACTCAGTATGGGAGGCGCAGTGAGAATATAAGCCCACCAGTTCCCATTGCCTTAAAGCCACCAAATGCTTCTCTTGTTACTGAAGAGACTGATCTGGTCTAGGCTACACCCCTGAACAAAGCAGTACACTCAGGCACTACTTTTAAAAATAATAAACTCTTGATAGAAGAATCCATAACTAACACCTCACTTTGCCTCTTCCTATCACTAACACAGGCAAAGAGAATGACTGGGGTGTGAGGAGGGGAGGAGCTATATATACAGCTCTGCTGCTCTTTGCCTCCTCCTGCTGACCAGGAGGCGATATCCCACAAGTAAGGATGAAATCTGTGGACTCATCGTATCTTGTAAAAGAAATATTCACAATGGAACAAAGAAAAATCTAGGTATACATCAAGGCAAGTTGGGATCTTTTAGGTGTAACAAACCTAGATGCCTGATGTGCAAATACATCACCCATGGGAACAAAACAATCACATGTAACACCACAGGAGAGGTAATCAACATCAAATCACATCTTAGCTGTAACTCAGACTTCGTTATATGTTCTAACCTGTGAGTGTGGTTCAAAATATTTGGGCCGCACATTTAGAAAGGTGCGAACCAGATGGAGTGAACATTTGCACAATCTAAAAAAATGTTCCATGAAGCACAGTCTCTCCAGACATAGCACAATCAACATAATCGAAATTATAATACATTTAAAATTACCCCTTTGGAGAGTATTCCACAAACATCTGGACACAATAGATCTACTCGTTTACACCAGAGGGAAACCTTTTGGATATATCGTTTCCAATCCTTGTTTCCCTCTGGCCTAAATGAAGTATTAGATTTGACTGCTTTTTAGTTTTTGCACTATAGGTGAGGAGATGATAGCACATTTAGAGCTAAGTTATATTTATGTTGTTTATATGTTACTGTAATGATACAACATTGTGTATGTGTATTAATTTGTATTATT